>NC_139678.1:81708171-81928434 GCF_964106915.1 Podarcis gaigeae | reverse complement strand
CTAGCTTCATGCCCATAACTGGTACATCAAACAGCAAATTTTGATTATGCACACTCACCCAAAACTTTATTGTTGCCTGCTAATGTCAGGTTTGCTGTTTCTCCACATCTTAGATATTAGGATGACTGCAGATTTTTTAAACTGTACGTGTGGCATTCAGTTAGGCATTGTCCAAGTTAGAATATATTGTAGATCTCAGTACTGTAGCTGCAGAGAACTGGCTCAGTTGGTACCTGGAAAGGGGTGGGGAACACCTTTCAGTATAAGAATAAACAGACATGAGGTGGGATGGAGGTTAGAATTATCCACTTTCCCCCTGGCAAGTCTATTGACCATTTTAACACCTGTCGATAAATCCAGCAGGTGGAGCTTTTCATGATATGCAGATACAACAATGAGGGGAAACTTCACCTACTGAATATGTCTTCATATGAATTTTCAAAAGGTGTGTTTGATAGTGGCTATAAACATGAGCTGGGGAGACTATTGTTAAAATCTCACCTTAATAGTAAACATTAGGTAGCCCCAGGAAGGCTCCATTATGAGAACTCTGGCATGCCTGATGAGATTGTCATAAAGATTACTAAGATTTTGGGCAGAAAGCATTCTGAAATCTCTAAAAAAATGCAGTATACATGTTTCCTATTAATACTCTTACAAAAGGCTACAGGGAAGATGGCAAGATCACTGCTAAAATGATCAGCAGTGAAATAGTTAGCATCACAGACAACTAAAATGGCATCTTTACTCAAAAGTTATACAAAGTATTTGTCAGCCAGCGATGGAATGTTGTGCTTCTGGATTCCACAATTTCTTTCTTGGCTCTGTGAAAGGAGTACCATTCTAATACAATGGCTCTCTTCTTTATTCAAACTTTATAGACTTCCAAGGATTCTATATGGCTTCTTTTCTTAAAAGCTAGGTCGGTACTCCCTCATCCTGGTTGAAAATCTAAGAGATTGTGAAATACAAACGAGGAAATGTTTGTTCAAAGAATTCAGAACACAATGTGCTTCAAATAAAATTCTCTTCAAACATAGAAAACTTTTCAACAATGCAGGCCATTATTTTAATGGTGAGATTGATAGCTTTAATCAATCAGTCCTTGAAATGAGCACATCTTTGAGCCCATCTGGTCATCCCACACAACAACCTCCAAAAGAATAGTTTCCTTACTACTGGTGACTTTTACTCAAGGAAGGGTTAATTGTGTAAGAGAGTGAGGTAGCCCATAAATGTTAACTATCTGTTGTCTGACAACAGGGATTGCCAGCTGAAAGCGTGTGAATCTGCCTCTCAAAGTGCATTTGCCTGTCATCTCGACCAAATTTTAATCAAGGTGTGGTTAAAAAGAATGGCCTCATAAGAATGATTTGATCCCTAATTACACCGCTGTCCATTCCTGCTGTAAGGAATAGGAATATCAGTGTGGGAAGTTCTGAGGAGGCTCTCAGCCTCAAATGGGAAGTTACAAGACAGGATGTTATGCAGAAATTCTGTACTGGGTTACTATTTATAGTCTTATCCGCAAGAAGCAATTTATGTTCCCGCTTAGCCATGCAAAAGCTCCATGACGTGTATCCTTATTATCCCCATTTTACAGGAAAAGTACAGTGCTGAACCTTTAGAATGTACCTTGCAGACATTTGGACCCAAGTTTCCCAAGTTTGTTGACATCTTTACACTGGCCATAGTGTGGCAACTTCTAGATGTTTCTGGAATAGAACTTGCATCAAATCCACTGGGCAAGGGATATTGGTTATAATATTGAAATGGCTGCGTGGGAAAAGTTGTGGAATGTAGATTTAAAATTCACAGCATGTTTTACAGCAGTCATAGGCAAACTTGGCCCTCCAGATGTTTTGGGACTACAATTCTCATAATCCCTGACCACAGGTCTTGTTAGCTAGGGATCATGGGAGTTGTAGTCCCAAAACATCTGGAGGGCCAAGTTTGCCTGTGCCTGTTTTACAGCATGTTACACATTGAAAGAAAACTTTATGAGTATTTAACTCCTTGTAGACTTGCAAAAATTTGTAAATCAAAATCAAATTCATGTTGGAAGTGTAAAGAAAAGGAAGGTAATTTCTATCATATGTGGTGGTCCTGTAAAAGAACAAAAGTTTTCTGGGAAATGATTTATAATGAATTGAAGAAAATGTTTAAGATAACCTGACAAGTAAAAAGAAACCAAGAGGGGGGATTATTAAAGAAAGGGGAAAATTTGTAGAATATCTGAAAAGTTCTGTCATGCAAGTAAGTTCATTAGTAGGATTAATTTAAAACAAGCAATTAAAAATATTACTAAATTAAAAGGGAAAAGAACTTAAAAATGGAGTAAATTGGAATATGCAGTGTTAAAAATCTAAGGTAGAAAAGGAACCACAAGGGGGGGGAGAAGTAAAATATGGAATTGTATTCAAAATTTGTGTTTGCAAGGTGTGTATTTGTTATATTGTAAAAACTAGAAAATAACATTTATACATATATAAAAGAACTCGCATCAGCCCCTGCCAACCTGGCTAATTCTCATGAATGATAGGAGAGGCAGTCCAGCAACATTTGGAAGCCCTGCACTGCTTACCCCTTGTTTACAGTATCCCTAAGTGTGCCTACTGCTAGAGAGCGTTCTTCACACTGCTTGTTTTATTTCATATACTGCCATTTACATATTCTTTTTTGTGACTTATTGCACAGTATGGCTTCATCAGAGAGGAACAGTCTACCAGGTGCAAGCCCCATTGCCTATATTCTTTTATCTTTCTGCATTTCCCCCAGATCAATACAACTCTGTCCCATCCCACCTTTTCTGTGAATGGGGATCAGCACAAAATGTTTATGTGATTATCTCCATTTACACCTAAGCTAAAACTTAAATCTTGTCAGGTCAACCCTGTGTCTACCAAATCACATATTAAAAAATGAAACTGCTTTTCAGAGGTATCTGCAGAGGAATCTTGATGCCTGATTTCTACATAGTTATTTCGCATCATCATCTAATTATAGTAATTTGCACGTTTCCTGAAACTTGTAAGCATCCTGATTTTTTATCAAGGCCTCAAGGCAAATTATTTGCATACTGTGTAATTGTTTGTCTAAGAATTTTCAGCTTTCTAACAATTTCCCCAGCCTGGCAGTCCCAACGAAGTTTAATTTTGCAGTGTGGAGGGATCATACCTTCACCCCGGTATGGCTTCCCTTTATCACATACACAGCCCAACAAGACAAAGACAAGAATCCACCAACAGCATATGAATCAATATGGTTAACCTTATTCAAAAATGCCCACCCCACCCCCCACTCACACATGAAAACAAAGTTGACCACAGCCAATCACAAACAACCACACCCTAGGCCAACTCCAACCTCTCTCACCACCAAAAGAACACAAGCTAATGGTAAGATGCTGACACAAAACCCCTCACATACATTAAGTAGAATAGAAGCATCTCCACCCCACCCCCACTCACCATGGCCCCCTCCACCTCTTTCCCCCTTTTCTTCCTAATATAACACTAATGTCTCAACAAATTATATTATTATTATTATTATTATTATTATTATTATTATTATTATTATGTTATTTATACCCCGCCCATCTGGCTGGATTTCCCCAGCCACTCTGGGCGGCTTCTAACAAAACATTAAAATACAATAATTCATCAAATATTAAAAGCTTTCCTAAACAGGGCTGCCTTCAGATGTCTCTAAAAGTCAGATAGTTGTTTATTTCCATGACATCTGGTAGGAGGGCGTTCCACAGGGCAGGCACCACTACCGAGAAGTCCCTCTGCCTGGTTCCCTGTAACTTGGCTTCTCACAGTGAGGGGACCACCAGAAGGCCCTTGGTGCTGGACCTCAGTGTCCGGGCAGAACAATGGGGGGGGGGGACATGCTCCTTCAGATATACTGGGCTGAGGCCGTTTAGGGCTTTAAAGGTCAGCACCAACACTTTGTATTGTGCTCGGAAACGTAGTGGGAGCCAATGTAGCTCTTTCAAAACCAGTGTTATGTGGTCTTGGCGGCCACTTCCAGTCCCCAGTCTATTGCCGCATTCTGGATTAGTTGCAGTTTCCGGGTCGCCTTCAAAGGTAGCCCCACGTAGAGCGCATTGCAGTAGTCCAGGCGGGAGATAACCAGAGCATGCACCACTCTGAAGAGACAGTCTGCAGGCAGGTAGGGTCCATTGCTGTCAACTTTTCCCATTTTTTAAGGGAAATCCCCTTATTCCGAATAGGATTCCTCGCAAGAAAAGGGGAAAGTTGACAGCTATGGTAGGGTCTCAGTTGCGTACCGAATGAAACTGATATGGAGAAAATGTCACTTGAAAAAAGAGACATTGCACATCCTTTTGTAAACCAAGAAATCTTTAATTAAAAATATGTTAAAAACAAAGAAAGGGAGGGTGTGCGAAGATGTCTCTTTAAGAGCGATTTCTGCCCAGGTAAAAGTGGGCGGCGCCTCTGCTCCCGTCCCCTCCCCTCTTGCCTCCCCTCCGCGTATGTCGCGGCGGATTAGCAGCTGCGGCCAGCTCAGCGCCTGAGGATCAGACGCACACACAGGGGGGCGGGGGAGAGACAGATTTAGCTTCGCGGGAGGAAGGGATGTGAGCGTGCGTGGTGTGTGTCCCTCCCAGCCTTTGCACGGATGAAACCCGCGCGTCCCTGCTAGCGATCGGGGCGAGGAGGAGGAGGAAGAGGAACCTTCCCTCTGGGCTGGGACTCCACTTCCTGGAGAAGCCCTCCTCCCCGTGCGGAGTTTCGGCGGGGATCCCGGCTTCACCTGGAGAGAGCAGCAGAAGGAGGAGGAGCCACAGCAACACCTGTCCAAAATGAAGGACCGGCTGGAGCAACTGAAGTCGGTGAGTGGGGAGCCTCCTTTCCTTCTCCTCCTCGCAGGGTCCATTGAGCGCCGCCGAGCTTACTCCCGAGTAAACAGGGAGGGGATCGGGCTTCGGGAAGGTATTGGCAGCGGGAAAGCAAAGGGCGAAGCCCCACCAGGGGGGCGAAACCAAAGAGGGCAAGTCTATTTTGGAGATGAGAGGGTCTATATAGTGAGGGATCCTGTGTAGTGGGTACAGCGTTGGACTTTGACCCAGATTCAGATCCCCATTTGCCCATGAGACTCACTGGGTGACCTTGGACCAGTCACTGTTTTTAAGCCTAGCCTACCTCTTAGGGTTGTTGTGGGGATTAAAATGGAGAGAGGGGTTAGCCGGTTTGTGACCCTATAATAAATGATTCGTGGAAGAGGGGAGGAGTCGTATGTACTTCCTTGAGTTCCTTGAAGGTTATAAATGTAGCTCACCATAATATAATTCAGCTGCACCTGCTGTCCCACTCCTTGCTGGTTGTATTCCCCACAAGCAGAAGTAGGTTGAGTGGATCTGCTGTCCACACTGTGGGAGCAGAAGTGCTTAAACTTATTTTGAAGTAGAAATGAAGTTTTTCAAAAGTGGGGGGTGAGGTTTGGTGGGAAGAGAGGAGGATTACAGTCCAATAGCAGCAGCAGGTTATAAGCTTTACCTGACAGAGGGACCAGAAAGGTGAATTTGCTTCCACCTGACAGCAGAAGCAAAGGGTTGTGAGACTAGGCACTGTTGTAAATGCTACACAGCAGCACATACGTTTATTTCAGCTTGCACAGGCTGCATTTGGGAGCTACAGCAACTGTCAAATCCTTGGCACATGTACTTGTAAGGTGGGGCAGTTGAATATGCATTTGTGTGTGCACAGTTTCGATGTGCGTGTTAAAAACAACAGAGCAATGTGAAAAGCTGGCTGGGAGGCAATGGGAAAGGAGTCGTTTCCTGAAGTTTGAAGAGAATTAATGGAGGGGCAGATTTGAGAAGATGATTCTTGGAAGGAGTTGGGGGTCTCCTTTGCCTCACCTCCCCCCACATGTTGCATGAAGAAAACTGGAGTTAGTCACTTCCTCCTTTTGGTTTCCCTCCATGTGACACTCCTCGCTCTCTTTCCCCACCCATGCGCACAGACTTTCCACTAAAACATGTGCCCCAGGACATGGCTGTGCAAGATGTCTTGAAAGGGATCAGCATTTTGGGCTTAGCTACTAAATTCATATAACCTGTAACATAACCCTCAGGGACTTATAGCTGCTGTGGAGGAGCCCTTATTCGAAAAAGAGTGTTCATCCATTCATACTTTTGGGTCACTGTAGACAGAACATAATGCACATTCTCTCAGAACGTGACTTTTTCTTAGACAAGTAAGCCAGTTTCCTAAATTAACCTTTCAGCTGTATATATAATACACAAAGCTAGCTTGCAATGAGAGTTTCGCTGCGATTCTTGTAAAGTGCACAATCCTTGCAGAGTCGCTTGCACATGTGAAGGGGCTGCACATAGTGTGATCTTAACAAGGTGGGACCCTCAGCGCAGGTTAATTCCTCACATATTTTATTGCCAGAAGGTGTTAACTAGTTCAATGTGTGCCAGGCTAAGTAAGGGCCTAGACATGCTCCTCCTTTCAAAGCTGGTGGAAAGGCCTGGTTCAAAACCCGTTGTTTTCTCTTACACCATGTAAATGACAATAATGGAAAGGGGCACGTTATGTTTGTGCTTGTTTTGGGTGCAGAGTTTGATTCTATTTCATCTCCCACTTTCCAGCGCAACAAGAGCTCCTTGCCTGTTGGGACTAACCGGTTGCCTAATTGTCGAGGAAGTATGCTGTGGAAATTGTGGCTGTGCCACCATGCCCTCTCTCCTTGCTCTTGCAGAGTTATGAAATGTAGAGCTTAGCCAGAAAGAAGGCTGGCAAGATGCCAAAAGCGGACTAGTG
The DNA here is from genome assembly GCF_964106915.1 of Podarcis gaigeae. Taxonomy (NCBI): domain Eukaryota; kingdom Metazoa; phylum Chordata; class Lepidosauria; order Squamata; family Lacertidae; genus Podarcis; species Podarcis gaigeae. Next base: position 81,921,634 of record NC_139678.1, on the reverse strand, counting down.
ACTAGTAGAGAGAGACGTGCTCAGCACTGCCTGGAGATACACTGCCAGTGTCCCTGAATTTGAAATGTACGAAGGGCTGGCTGCTGCAATTTGGTCATGAGAAAATGGTGTTTGCCCATATTCTACAAAATCGTGTCAGATTCAGTTTTCATTTTTATTTTAAGCCAGAAAAAGAAGTTTGAGGGATTGTGACAAGTTCAGTTGAAATATTGCCGAAGCTTGTAGTGCAAAAGTCATTCGACCACAAAAATCTTCTGAGGGGGATAGATACTGTGTCCCCCTTGAATGAGAAATAACTCCTAGATACATCTTGCCCATTTTTCTGTAAACTATTCCAATCTGGTGGAGGGAAGTAGCAAGTGGCACCAAAAGTTACTTTGCTTGTTTATTGTTTCATAAAATTTATATATTGCTAGACTGTATACAATATATTGCTAGACTGTTTCATAAAATTTATATATTGCTAGACTGTAAAAAATAAAATAAAAAATACCTCAAAGTGGTTTACAATAGGTTCTGCTTATGAGCAGGCAGTAATGATTTCACACTTCATATGACCTGGGATTGAGCTGTGGCCATGTGATTGGAGATAAGTGGCAGCAGACAGAACTGGGAAGAGAGAAACTCAGTCGGGAAGATAAGGCTGAGAATCCAGTGAGGGGGGTTATGGCAAGAGTCTTCAATGGGTGGGGCTGGTCCTAGCTTGAAACCTTTGTTATGCCTCCGATAAGAGAGAATATAGAACGCTTATCTGGCTTATTTTTCCAGTTCAAGTGACACAGGTTAAATAGAAATGTCAAACAGATGAAGTCAAACTTCAGGTTTCACAGGCATACCTTGTTTTCTACACACACACACACACACACACACACACACACACACCCCAACACTGTTGAGGGGCAGTAGCACTGCTGAGCTGAAATATCTGAACGACTTTGAAACTTAACTAGAACTTGTCTAATGCTAGAAACTAATACCAGGCTGCAACATAAGGAAATGAAGGGCCTGTGGCCTTGTCATATCAGAAGAGATGTCACTACCCTTTTCTGCTGCGAATTCCAGAACAATAACTATGCAAGTCTATTGTGGCAAAACCAATGAAGGGCGAGAGTCTTGGGATATCAGAAAGGATAACATGGCTACTGTTTTTGGTGGGTGCAAGTCCATGAGGTGTTACACACAGAGGTGCAACAAATTCATATACAATACAGAGAAGGCAGCAGGGGGCAGGAATGGGACCTTGAGAGAGATTGCAAGCCTGTGTCATCTGTAAGTGAAGTTCAAACTGATACAAAATAGTCTATTACCAGTGGTAGTAATTGGTATGCTATTTCCCAACTCTGCTAGGTAACGTAATGTCCATAATGGGAGAAAAACCCACGGTCTTGATGAAGACCTAAATCAGTAGAATCAAATTTGCTGATGAACCTTGGCGCATCAGTTTCATGCTGGTGCCTTCTGCTGTCTTCCTTTGTACCATGGTTTTCAAATAATGGTGACTTCTGGGTCAGCATCAAAATGTCCTGCAGTAAAATATTCCTCTGTTTTTGAGTTTTTAAATATATTGAGTTGTTTAATGCCAGGGTTGTGCCCATTCATTCTTTTGTGTAAATTCGTCCTGTTCGTCCTGTGTAGACCATATAAAGGCATTGTTGGCACTTGTTCCATCCTCCAGCATATTATGCCATCACCTACTAACAAAGCCCTTCTGCTGTGCCACAATAAATCTATTCCTGTATGAGGGGCCACGAGAGCCCTTGGAGGCTGCTAACTGTGATGTCCCCACTTGTAAAATAGGAATAAAAATTGTATCAAGAGGGCAGTTCTCTGGATTGTGTGTGCTCTTCCTTAAGTTGTTTTTTTTTTAAGTGCACTGAAGCAACCTGAATTCTGTAACTTGCACAAATTATGCAAACTTGCACCTATTATCTCAGTTTGCATAATTTTTTTTTTTTGCTTCTGCAAGTCAAGGGGGAATGCAGTGAACTCTGCAATGTACTGACGCCCCATTCCCTGGCTGCTAATGGAACCTTTTCCTGGCTTTTGAAAACTTTACTGGACATTACACACGCACATACACAATTTGTTACTTAAAGATGAAAAACAATCTTGTAAAAAAGAAAGGGGAAAAGCTGACATTGTCAGGATGCTGAATTATCTTCTTTTCTGTGTGTGAATGGAATTGGGGGAGATGACACAACCTTGACAGTAATCTCTGGATTTCCGGGAGTGTAGGTTTCTGTTCTTGGTCTGTGATTGCTCCAGGCTGGGAAGTAGCAATCCTATGAACCAGAGAGAACGGAGTTTTCATTCCTTACTTTAGAACAAAGGGGAATATGTTCCATAAGTGCTCCTTGCTTTAACTCGGAGAGAAGTGGTGGTGAATGTTATGCTCTTTTTCTATTTCATTGGAAGAAGGTGAACTTAAGCATCAACCAGTTTGTCAATAATACAATAGAAGAAATACTGCTATGATGACAGATCCCCCTTGAAAGGTGCCAAGTAGTCAGTAAGAAAAGGCTCTGTAATAGAAACTTCCTTTTTTATCAATGACACCATTATGGCTTTGGACTGGGGATAGCAGAATGAGCTGCAAAACTGCTTTTACTCTTCTCTCTGTGTTATGCTATATATAAAGAGACAGAAGATGCCTTTTCCCATCTGGGCCAGTCTCTTAGACTTCTTACCTGCAGAGCTAGAGCTTTGAAGTGAGATCTTTGTCAGTAAGTTGTGCTCCTGGGCCTCAGTTTCCATTGCCAGTACTGGGTGCGTGTGTGGTTATTAGGCTGTTAGAACAAAGTCAGATTTAATACATCTCTGACTGGTTGTTTTTCCTAATCCAGATATGCTCTGCCAGAGAACCGGATATTAAGTTTTGCTTTATTTTATTATTACATTTCTATACTAAAGCTCTTTTTGCCCCCACTCTAAAAACCAAGGGGGCTTCCTTAGCTCTGTCATGGTTTTCCCTGGAATGATATGTTCATTTCTGAGAGATAAGGCATTGTTTCCGATTTTCATTTGGAATCAAATGTTGCTGCAGCTGCTTCTTGTGCCTCTTTTCCTGCCATGTGTATGTTTTTAAATAAAAATCATTGTATGCTATGGCCCAGTTCTGAAAGAATGAAATGGCTTTCTTTATGGAGATCTGAGCAGTTGCTAGGGTCCTCACCCCCCCCCCCACAAAAAAAACCACCTCTCTTGTTTGTGTCTATTGTGACCAAGTTGGGAAATATAGGCCTGCATTTGCTGTATTCTAGTGTAAATCTAAGGTGGATTTTTTTGAACTGGTGGATCACAAAGGTTATATAATAATTTCCCCGTATTTTTTTAAGGGGAGGTATTCCTTTAAGGCCCACCTCTCCTTCGAAAGACCAATGTGACCTTGTCCCTAGGGAAGTGAGGTCTGTGAGGTGATTCACCTGCGTTTTGCCTAACTAGAGCAGGATTACTCTTCCTTGTTCCATGGCTTTTGGGACAGTGTGGGCTGCCCCCTTCCCCATCTTTAAGGAAAGAGCCATGTTTCCTGCCTGTGAGAGAGACTTGGTTGTTTCTCTGCCCATGATTCAAAAGAAATGGGGGCAGGGCAAAGGGAGCAAAGGAGAGGGAGTGACAGGGATTTAGTCAGGATTATAAAGCCATCAGCCAGGGCCAGAGGAGATAAAACGCTTGGGAGAGAGAAGGGGATTAATTTTATTTTTATTCCTCAGCAGACTCAAGTCCCAAACGGACAGGGGGAGATCTTAACCAAGGGGAGGGGGAGCGTTTCCAGAGAACAGCTTGCAGATCCTTTTCCTGAAGGAAGAGCTCTTCCCAGGAGGCAGATGTGTTGAGGAGGGACTCTCAGCACGTAGGTTCTCCCTGTTAGAGACATAAGTCCTATTCAAGAGCTGTGCTCACAGGTAAAACCTACATACCCAAGTGGGGGACAAGCCTCTGAATCTCACCCTCCCCACCATTACCTGGCTGTTCATGGAGGGCAAAGGTCTCAAGTCGGATTTTAGCTACCTTCAACACCATACCTAGCTTCCTCTCCCCACCCCCAAATCGTCAGAACTGTAGTTTACCCCTCACAGAGCTACAAATCCCCAAACCCTTAGCAAACGAGAGTTTCCAGGATTTTTCATGGGAAAGCCATGCACTTTGAATGTGTGGTGTGAATGTGACAGTAGTGTGCTGCATGACCAGGTTTCTGGGAAGTAGGCAAGGCTTCCTGCATCAGAGCTTTCACCTCCTCAAGTTGGAAGGTGACAAGTCCGGCAACAGAGAAGCAGAGCTTGGTGGGATCAATTTTACACACAAGCAGAATGTCTGAATAGGGTCTTAGCTGCATTTCATTCTGGCTTGGTATTGGCCTAGTTCAGCTGTGGGCAACTGTAGTAGAAGCGGGTGCTGCTTGGTTGTCCCTTGAAAGTTCCCCATATGGCAGCTTTTGACTGTGGTAAATCTGTGTGTGTGTCGGCTTGTTCTGTGATGCTCACCCAGTGCCACAAATTTTATTGCGCTCCAGTGGGGCTATAGCATAGCAAAAGCAGGAGAAGAATAAACCAGAACATTTGTGGTGTTAAAAAGCCATGGAGTTTCTGCAGAAAGTTACGGGATATGCGCACCGATTTGGAATGAAGGAGTGTGAGCATCCCCAAAACTTTTGCAGGCTCAAAGAGTATTGCAGTTGGAATCACATGTGACTGCTCTGATAGCATCATGTGCACAAATGATTATAAATATGAAATATAAAGGCCATCTGAAGGGGTCTTAAGTTCCCTTCGTAAAGTGTGCTGTGCTTCTTGTCCTATTGTGAGAGCTGACAACTCTCCTCTCCTCTAATAGCAAGTAAAAGGAATCAATGGGGCTGGCAGCTATCATGATATTATTGCAGATGTTGTGGTTTAGGGCTTTCACTGGCTTTGTTAAATCCTAAAATCATGAGGATCTCGGCTTTTATTTGAAAAGAAACAAAACTCCCAAGCTTATATTTGCATGCATGAAGAAAGATTGCCACCCGGAATGTAATTGGTTCAAAAGAGCTGTGTTCGGTGTTTATCTCAATTTGCAGCTATTTAGTATAATTATTTTTACATGCTAATGTCAAGGCTCATAACTTTTGAATATGTGGGGCTGGTAGTCCTTTGGATCTGTTCGTTAAAAGCATCTAGGTCCCAAAGTGGGAAGCAGTGTGTGTGTGTGTGTGTGTGATCTTTAGGGTGACTTTGTGACCTGTGTATGTTTTCTCTCTCCCTTCTTTGTAGGCTTGCCAACTTCAACAAAAAACGGCATCAACATATCCTAGCCTCTGGTAAACTGTTCTAACCTGCCCCACCTATCTTGGTGGTTGTTTCCTTTAAGGAAATCAGAGAAGCTCTTCACCTCTGATCATCAGTACTTGTTTGTCCCTCTTATCCTTTTGTTCTTCTAAAACTCGTGTTTTCCACTGAGAACACTGTGGTCCATCTGTGGCAGCAGTGGCTTCCGTTCTATTCCATGAATTTCCAACTCTATTCTGTCCCAGGTTTGCTGCATGAAGACCTTCTGACAAGTCACACCCATACCATACATTTACCCCCCTCAAAGGAATAATGGGAACTGTAGTTGACCCCCCACAGATCTCCAATTCCCAGCACCCTGAACAAACCACAGTTCCCAGGATTCTTTGGGGAAAGCTTTGTGCTTGAATTGTGAATTATTTCCATTGCTGATCAACCATATTAGTTTCACAGAAAGCTATAGAATTTTTTTTTTTTTAATGCCAGCATGAATTAAGGAACTTGGGGACTTACAGTTTTTAAGAGATCATGGTCACATTCACTGCATACATTTAAAACACTATTATACCACTGGGAACTGTAGTTTAAGAGTGCTGACCTAACACAGCCACAATTCCTAGCACCCTGAAAACAAGCCAGGCTTTCCATGACTGTTAAAGTGGATCTGACCCTTTCCTCATAGAAGATACACTACTCTCTGTCTCTCAAACAAGAAGTTCCAAAGTTTTTATTATATGGAATGACAATGTTCCTTTAAGTCATAGAATGGTCTGTGTCAGATAAAACTCTGGGAAAGCTGTGTTTCAGCTTATACAAAACTTTTAAACTTATACTTTGAAAATCATTTTTAGAACAGTTTATATGGTAATTTTAAAAAAGTTTTTAAAAGTTAACTAGTGGAAGCTGACAGCTAAAAAGCCAACTACTGAGACGTTAGCTGTTTCTCTAACTTTCCAGCCAATTATGGTACCAGCTAAAGTTCTATGGCTGCTTGGAAAGAAGACTGAAGTCCTAACCTTACTCACCTGGGAGTCAGCTTCACTTAATTTAATAGGACTTACTTCTGCATAGACATGGTTAAGATTCTGCTGCCCTTCCCTCTGAGCTAAGTTGAACTTGTTCTCTGCTAAGTGTGGCTTGGCTTGCAGCCTTGGTTGTTTTTAAATGTTGTAAGTTTTTGAATTTGTGGCTCCAGAAGCATGCCTTATAAAGTTTAGATAATAGCTCTTCTTACATGTCCAGGCAAATGACTGTTTGTATGGGCAAGTGCCCTGCCCTTTAGAACAAAGGAAAATAATGGGATAGCCCACATGGTACCTTCCAGATGTTGTGAACTACATCCCTGACCATTGGGCATGCTGGAAGGAGCTGGTGGAAGTTGGAAGCCAGCAACATCTGGATGGCCACAGGTTCTCCATTCTGGCCTTAGGCCTTACACTGAACTGAAGGGCTTCATTTCTTTGGCTAGCAAACAGAAGTGACTTTAAGGAGGGCACTACTTTAGTATTTCTTCATTTCTTTTCTCTAGAATTTCTCCTTTTTGAATTTGAATGGCAGAACAAAGGCAGCCTCAGCCAAAGGGGAAGCCCTGAGTCAGAAGGATAGGCTGTCGCTTCTTAGGAAAAGACATTTTGTTTTTGTGTACATATAGCAGATGTCTGCCCTACCCTTCAGCAAGAGCTTTCAGGGCAGCTCGCGGCCAAGTGAAGCCAATTAAAAGAGTAAAGCAGCATGGCAGCCAAACCTACAAACTGAAACAGTAGCAGAAGAAAAATGTGTAAGCTGACATTTAAAAAGGTCTGGGAGGATAAAAAGGTCTCTGCCCAACACTGTCAAGACCTAAGAGTAAAAGCCAGGCAATGCTTGTGTTCCAAAGCTGGGGTACTACAGCCAGCTGCCTCACCTCAGAGGGCAAAGGCTCCGATGGTGGTTAACAAACAGGCAGATTCTTGTGGTCAAAGGTAGGGCTTTACTGTACATTGTGCACTTTGAATTGTGCTTGGAAATGGGCTGGCAGTCAGGGAAGTTGTTTCAAAACTGGCAAGAGGGGCTTTCCAAGGCTACTCTTAGTTAATAGTCAAGCAGCTGTGTTCTGAGGTTTTTAGGAAGTCTTCAAAGGCAAGCTCCACGTATAATGTGTTGCAATTATGTGCTTCTGGTAGCATGCTAAGATCTATTAGGGCACTTGAAGAGAAACTAAAGGTTCCTGTTTCAGTGGCTGGTAAAGTCATGGCATGCTGCTACCTAGCTGCATGGCATGCTAGGTGCAGTGGTACCTCGGGTTAAGAACTTAATTCGTTCCGGAGGTCCGTTCTTAACCTGAAACTGTTCTTAACCTGAAGCACCACTTTAGCTAATGGGGCCTTGTGCTGCCGGAGCACGATTTCTGTTTTCATCCTGAAGCAAAGTTCTTAACCTGAGGTACTATTTCTGGGTTAGCGGAGTCTGTAACCTGAAGCGTCTGTAACCCGAGGTACGACTGTACTTCACCAGTGGTGAAAGGTAGGCATGAAGTCTCAGCATATTGTTGTGGAGTGGTAATAGTCACTGTAAGCTTCTGCTTTTTAATTTGAGGTGTGTGGGGAACAGCACTCTGCCCCCACCCCCAGGGTAAAGTACTCTATATTCTTGGAGGTACTTTTCTTGATATAACATCATTTGACATCAATTTATTTTAAGGGATTGTGGTGGCAAATGGGTGTGATTAAAGCAGGTCGGGTTAGCACAAAGCAAGCAGTACATGCAATATCTCTCCACAATACTTCTGCAGTTCATAAATGGTGCTGTGTGATGACAAGCATAATCCACACATAAACACATCAGAGGGCTGTGTAGTAATGCACGGCTGTGAATCTACTCTAAGTAACAATCTAATCCTAGGCAGTGTTCATTGGACAATCCTGCAGTGTACAGAATTTTCTGTGCAGTTATGGTGGCTGGTAGTCAGCAGAATATATGGAAATCCTGGAAGTCTAAGGTTAGAATGTAACATAAGAAAGCAAGGCTATTTTTGCCTTGTGTGAGTGTGTATGTTGGGCCATTTTGTTTTTTCCAGGGCCAGGCTGCCAATATGTACAACAAATGGTAGACTTGTTTTGCATCCTGGTTCTGCAGGAGGTGCTACATGATGCTTTGAGGAGATTTCATAACCAATTGTGGCATGCTATCTGTACTTTGGGCTGGTTTCTGTGCAAGGAAATCTGACTCTTAGGATTAGTTGACACACTTACCTAAAATTTATTTTCCTGAACGTGACGGAGCAATTTCTTTACAAGTCAAGTGTAAGTGTGTATATCACACAATGCATATATGAACAAGGAAAATAGAGGTGGTGGCCTATTATTTTTATAGTGGTTTTGTATGCAAAGTGCATTATAATTATTTCTACATAACAACTCTTTGAGATAGCCGTTTGTTCTAGACCACTCAGCAGTCTTCAGTGACTTGAGCAGGACTTTGAAGTTTGGACACCCACTGTCAAGTTGTGTGCTCAAATGACAAAAATGCAGATGACTACTGTTGGTAAGACAGCTGTATCTGCTATCAGTTCTGAAATCAAAACTCTGGCTGATATGTGATTATTTGCTTGGCTTACAAATCCCTAACAGATGACCAACATGCATCCTGTTCTCAGCGGTTTCCTGAGTAGAAACTTCAAATTGAGTTCTTTGTAAAAAGGGTGGGCTGGCTTTCTGAGCATGTGACGGTCAGAGTTGGAATGAAACTTATCACTCCGTGAACTGGATGGTGAAATCGGCAGCCAGCCTTCTTCTGCTCTTCTCCCCTGCAAGGAGAGGAGGAAGGAGGGCAGCTGCGTCAGCAATTGTGCTTAGCTGAGTGTAGTGAGAGCAAAGTTCAGCAGAATTGTTTGTGAGGACAGAATGCAGCTGTGAAAAATGTGCTCAGAGCCTACATATCTTGACCTTGGATCCTTTGAGGAGTAGAAGTAGCCAGTGCCATGGGAGTCATACCTCATGAGAACATCAGGTGATAAGTTGTTCCAGTTTTCTAGTCTTTTGCCACTGGTCATGTATTACCTTTCCACCTAGTTTCCTGTTGACATTGGTTTTAGCAAAAGCAGTTATTGCTTTGGGCTTATTTGGATGTTATCCCTTTGAGGTATAAACTTCCTTGAATATGCGACTGTAACAGGTGTCTCCATTGCTTTTCAGACAGAAAAAAGGCCTTTCCCTGGTCTCAAATCGGCTTTCTGCTATCTTGTCTGAGGTCTCATACATACCTCCACTTGTTCTGTGCCTAGAAAGAACAGGTCTGAGTGGTTTTGCCTTTGCCTTGCCACTTTCCCCCAGATATCCTACTCTTTAGAGCTAAACTGGAGCAAACGTCAATCCGGAGACACCCAATAGACCTTTTTCACCAATTCAGTGGTTTTCCCAGGTGAAAGCAGTGAAGCAAGTGGAAGCTATATCTCATTGAAAAATAAGGATACAAACCACATGATATGCTAGTTGTATCATGTTTGGTCCTTCCTGAAAGTGTGGCCTAGAACCTCAGCATAGACTGGTGGTTTGGGTTAACCACTTGAATCATAGAATTGTAGAGTTGGAAGTGACCCTTGAGCTCCATGTATGTGCAGCACAAAGCTAATTGGGACACCATACACAGTTACCAGGGGGTAAGCACCATTAAGGACTGTAATGCCTTAATACCCCTTCTCTCATCTGCAAGGGATATGTAAGTTGCATGAAGGCTTCATATTTCCAGGATCAAGCCCCTCTGCTCAATACATTAATGTGATACTTCCTATAACACTTACAGCATACAGTGGTTCCTCGGGTTACAGACGCTTCAGGTTACAAAACCCAGAAATAGTATCTCTGGTTAAGAACTCTGCTTCAGGATGAGAACAGAAATTGTGGCGGCAGCAGGAGGCCCCATTAGCTAAAGTGGTGCCTCAGGTTAAGAACAGTTTCAGGTTAAGAACAGACCTCCAGAACTAATTAAGTTCTTAACCTGAGATACCACTGTATTATGGAGCACTTCTGTGTAAGCCTGAAAACTTATTTCTGTTGGTGGACGTGACTGCTTTTGACAAAATGTTTTCAGTTCTTAATAGTATGGTGGAACAACTGATGTGATGCAGCTATTTCTGCTGAGACTGGACATGAGGCACAGGAAAGGAATCCCAGCAGCACATCGGTGTGCAGTTTTTGAATTGTGCACTTTTATTTTAATTCCATGCCGTTTAGCTTAGTTTTATTTAAAAGACCTTTAACCCACCTTTCAAGGTGCAGTAGCCTCAGAGGTGGTGTGCAAGACTCTAAAACACCTTAAAATAGAATAGCTACAATTTCAACATTTAAACCACAAACGAAGATGAGAGAGCGAGAGAGAGAGCGCGCACACACACACACACACTGGCAGCATTTGCCACCTCATATGCAGCACAATTCAATCCAACACAGAAAATAATTAAAATGCATTTATAGTTCTTCTTTTTTTAAGCAACAAAGCCCTATGGCCTATGTATTTCTCCAGGGAGGGAGTTCCAAAGCTGTGCAGCCACCACTGAGAGAGCCTCATTATCACTAATAGTAGCTCTCTCTGGCGTGGACTCGTTATATTAAACAAAATCATTACAGCTGTATGGCAAGTGTGGCTAACTTGTGGCTTTCCAGAGGTTGCTAGACTCCAGTGCCCATAATCCCTGACCATTGGCCATACTGTCTGAGGCTGGTGGGAGTTAGAGTCCAGCAACTTCTGGAGGGCCTCAGATGTTTGCTGGGATAGCAGTGGATTGGAGGAAAAATTGGGATTTAATGTTTAAAATAGCTGCTTCAAGCTGTGGAGAGGCAGGTAAAATGGGTTAAATGAATTCTAGGAAGTTGGGACCGACATATAGCTGTGTGTAAGGTATCTGCCAAGGCAACATGACTTAGCTTGAAGCTTTGAGAACTACTCCCATTGTGGAGTACCCAGTCAGAATACTGCCGAAAGGCTTCTCCGGCAGATTGCGTGGCATCTCCTTTCCGCTTTGAAGGAGATCGTTTTTAGGCAGCACTGTATTATTTCTCCCTGCCTGCTGTAGGATCTGCTGCTCAAGCAGAGGAATGTGTTGAGTTCAAGCTCCTGTATACACAGCAATGGAGTTGGGTATTCCTTAGAGGTTCTGTGACAAGGGAGAAGACCAAGCAGAGGAAGATGATGTCGCATGAGAACGTTGCGTGTGAGGAGGCAGAGATAAAAAGAGCAGATGTCGCCAGAGCCCATGTCTATCTCTAATATCCATAACTCTGTAAATAGAGCAGAGAATACTGTTGAAGGCTGGGGAAAGGAATATTGTGCGGGTTCAATGAATGATTCCTGCCAGTTGCACAATAGGGCTTCTCCTCCCCCTGCACACCCCCCAAAATTGACTTTAGGGGAGTTGGGAGAAGCCCTGGTACAGCTCACAGGGGGAGGAGAGGGGGAATCATTCCATCTTGGCAAGCAGAAATGGTTGCTTGGCTGGGGGGAGGGGAATTACCTTAACACGATGCTGAATTCCTCCCACTGAGTAGTACAGAATTCAACCTGAGCTGTGACTAGAGTTCCTGGGCCATTCCCCCCGCCCCTTTGGCTTTTTGCATTTTTATGACCCATAAGAAGCCCACCACCACACCTTTCACCAAGTCCTGTGAAGCACCACATCCCCAAATGAATCCAAGCCAAGGCAGCATACATAAATAAAAAGCATGGACTCAAACTCACCCACTGCCATTTTGAGGAATTCCTCATTTTCACCAATGGTGGCAAATGTGATCTGTTCATATCTTTAAATTGCCTGTGGACATGTGAGTGCCTGCCAGAACATTCTGGGAGGTGTTTTCTGCTTCTTGGAATGTTACAATTCTGCAAGTAGCATTGTAATTCTTTTCCTACACCCCTAACTTTCTCCTTGTTCAGTCCATTGTGTTGCCAGTGGGAATGGTTATGTTTCTGAGGCAGCTCCCTTTGAGTCCATCCTAATTACTGGCAACATATACTAAAAGCACTGTTTTCTGACATCTCCTTTCAGTCATTTTTATTCTTCCATTCTGTTGACTCTTCCAGATCCAAATGTATTTTATTTGCTAATTATCCCAAAATGTGCTGACAATATTCTTCACTTCAGACACTAAAATATGAGAAACAGTAATTTTAAAACCCATCAGCCACAACCCTAAGTACGCTTACTGAAATAGGACTGGGGAAAATGTGGAGAGAAGTATTGTTTAAGTATTTAGAAGTACCTGTCTAGACTAGGTCTATGCGGTTCCCCCCACAAAGGCAGAAACATTACTTCACCTGCAAATGGAGGTTAAGGTTTAAACAACGAACTTTCAGGAACTCCCATCTTGTGAGTTGCTTTGCTAGATACTTTACAGGTCAAACAGGGGGGAAAGTGCTCGCTTCCCCCTTGCTGTTTGTGCTTGGTGTGACCCAAACATGCAATTTAATCTAAGCAGCAAGCATAGCTGCTGAGTTTGTGCATCAATAAAAGTAAACTCTGTAATTTCCCTCAGAGGACTGCTTAATAAATAGTTAGAAAAAATGATTTATGAGAAATGTGAAGGCTACAATGCCAATGCCTTTTGAAGGGCTTGCCACTGCTTTTCTTCACAGGGGTGTAGGAAGGGGGGCGGTGGGGACAGATGCCACGGGTGCCCTCACAGAGGGGGGTGACATTTGACGCACCACCTGCCTGCAACTTCCAAGCCTACCCCGAGCCACTGGGGGAAGGGGGGAGCTGCGCCGCTTTGCCGGTGGCATTCCCCCCTTCTCTCTTCATTTTGACAGCTTAGGGGAGGCTTGGGAGTCGTGGGCGGGCCACACACCGAATGTCCGCCATGGGTGGCTCGCTCTGCCCCCAGCTGTAGGGCGTACATGCCACTCCGGGCACCTGAGCGGCTATCTCGCGCCTGGGAGGGCACCCTCCACACCACACCCCCCTCAGGAGCACACCCACCCTGAGCAGCGCGGACATATGCTCCACCACTGTTTCTTCATTACCCCATTTTTAAAAAGTCAAATAACCCAGTATATGTCCTGGATGCCAATGTAAGGAGTGGACTAGCCCTATGAATGCATCCTTTTCAAAAGCCTTATTGCCTTCAATTCATATTTTGCTGTCCAGCCTGTTGAAGTTCCTTGTTCCAGCATTGTGCATGAATCCTAAATATGACTGCTGCTGAATTCTCCTTTGACTCCCATGTGTTCCTAGCCAGTGGCAGGGCTGTGTAGTCTGCGCCATGGAGACTCATATATAACTGAAATAGACAGTTTTGATATAGATAAGCTTCTTTAAAAATAGGGTGCTGATGACTTACAATTTCTCAGACTCTTCTTTTTCCTTCCCTTCATTTAGTTCAGGGGTGGGGAACTTTCTGACCTTGTGGGCTCGATCTTTTTCTCTCCCCATTGGTCAACTTCAACAGGTGGGCAGGACCATTCACCTGTCAATCATCTGATGTCCCAGTGATGTGAGTTATCCTGTCCACCTGTTAAAGGGGGCCTGCTGGGGTGGCAGGAGTTAGCAACCAAGCAGGTTTGAACTCCTTGTTTCAACTGGTGTGCAGGGAATCCTACCTGCCCCACACCTGGCATCACTTATGCTGTCAGGCATGGGGCAGGTGGGCATGGTTTGGGGAAAACAGCCTCACAGGCCAGATTTAACCCACAAGCTGGAGATTCATCAACACTGATTTAGCTGATGCCAAGGAAGTGAAACCCTCTTTTTGCTCCGAAATTAGTTGATGTCTTTGTGCAGTTTCTTTTAGAAAAGTGGTATAAACATTTTTAAATTAAATTAAATAGATATTGCACATTGCAATTGCATGCTTGTCTTCGCAGAATTCTTCTTCTAAAACCGAACTGCCCAGATAATGTGTGTGTGCTGGAACTGTTATGGCTGTTGGGGAGGTTTGAAAGAAAGCAGGTGAAGAATAAGAGATAAGGGATTGGTGAGCTATAAAGATATGGGATAAAAATGAGATGAAAATTCATTATTGTAAATTCTAATAATTTAATAGACTGTCTTCTTTAGGACAACTCATTGTTCTATTTTGCTAATTATCCTGTGGAGTTGTGATACACTTGGGTGTAGTTGCACTTCGTTCTTTTAAGGCTTATTGTCCCCCAAACCATAACTTTATTTGATTTGATCAATTTGATCAAGTGATTGCTGGATATTATAGTTACTATTGCAGTTCGCTCACTCGTTGTGGACCATGGTAGATTATGATCACTGTGTGGAAGCCTGCCCAAAAGTATTCTGGGTTAAAAAAAAATCTTGCCTTGAGCTGTGATAACACTGAATGAACGAGGAAGGTAGCGGATAAGTATTGCTAGGTTTGTTCATGCTTTGTGGCGTTAAAGGAACCTGTCCATACATGATGGTGCTTTGTAGGGCTCCTGAACATGAGAGTAGTTAGTAATGCTTTTCCTTCAACCTGCAGATTCAGTACAATAACACTGAAGTATAGTTTAACCTGAATTCAGTATCCACAATAGTTTGCTCTGAGATAGGCCTTCACTGTCTTCCTCTATTAATTTTGTTGTGATCTTACAGACTGCTGCTTTTAGGGAATCATTGATCCTAGCCTGAAGAAGCATATATTTATTCCGAGTGAGCTCTGCTGAATTAATTGGCAATTACTTCCTGGAAAGTACCGTATGTTTAAGATAGCAAGTGAAATTTCAAAGTAGTATGAAAATGGATCAGTTCTCCTCACAACACAAATTGGCAGAGTTAGGTTTGAATAAGGGCACTTAATGTGCTTGTGTTCCCTTCCTTATTGTTAAGTCTTAACATTGCATAGCACAAGGGTAGCCAACATGGGGCCCTTGTGGAATACAAAGTCCATCAGCTGCAGCCAGCATGGCTAGTGTCAGAGATGAGAGGAGTTGTAATCCAAACTACATCTTGAGGGTCACAGGCTCCCCATTTCTGAGATAAGCCAGTGTCATTGTCCCCCCTTATGGCTGATGAGGAACTGAGGTTGAGAGAGCATGGCTGCCATGTAGTGGGTCCATGGTAGAGGTAAGATTTGAACCAGGGTCTTCCTTATTCACAGCTCACAGATTAATTCTAACTATGTCTACTCAGAAGTAAATCCTATTTAGTTAAATAGGGCTTACTCTCAGGTTAATGGGGTTGAGATTGCAGACTCAGCCTCTTAGGCACTGTGCTGTATTGGCATTTAGTCATGTTCTTTAATCCCTTGAAATTTTGAAAACCTATATTTTACTCGCTTCATCTCCGCTCTTCAGAATCACTCCATTTGTTCACTGAAAGCTGAAAGTCCCCTCCATATGTTTTAAAAGTTTGTCATGATGGAAGGTCATAAAAATGGCACTTCTTTAGAGCTAACCTTTAAGAAAGGTGAGGCTGAATCTGTTTTTAGAATGTGTGCGGTTTTTGTCTAACAGATGACAGTGCTTTATTTTTAAAAAGGGCCTCTTTTTGCAATTAACAGAAGGTGTTTGTTCAGCATGTGGTGTGTCATAAATCAAGTAAGACCTTTGGTCATCAATCACTGTTTTGTATTTATTTAAGGTAATTATATCCTACACTTCATAATATTTACCCCAGGATGGTTTACAAACACCAGCAGGATTGGCAGCTTATATGATGGAGGGTGCTGAAATTTGTAAATATTTTCCTTCAGTCAGTGCACGTTAATCACTAATGGGCCTTTCTTCTGACTATATCCTTGAACTATATCCATCAAAGGGAAAACTTTGTACCCCTGAGGAAATAAGTAGCTGAATAGTCTTTTGCAGGTTCTCTTAGTGCCCTAACCTTTGTCTCACAAACAAACCTACACACACACACACACACACACACACACACAGAGAGAGAGAGAGAGAGAGAGAGAGAGAGAGAGAAAGAGAGAGACTGACTGTATAGGAAATACCTCCTGATGAACTGTAGCCCAAGTATCTGTTTGCAGTGCTAGGGCTGAGCCACACTGAGCAACTGCAGCCTGTCCCTTCCCCAACCTGGTGACCTCCATATGTTTTGGACTACAACTTCCTTCAGCCCCAGACAGAACATGCTGGAGCTGACTGTTGTCGTCCATGACTTAGGGAGCAAACTAGGCAGGGCAAGGCTGCCTTAGAGCAAAGGGGACTGGCTGTGATAGCAACACAGCTTATATTTGTGCCCCTGTAATGTTGCTAATTTTTACACCAAACCGTACCTGCTTGCTTTCACCACTGGGAGATGTTTGTTCTTAAAATTAATCCAGGTCAAACAGCCCAAATTCTGCTTGGAATGATGCAGAAATGTAAAAAGTTAAACTTGAAGTATATTTTGAGCTTATGCAGTACAGTATAACTAGTCTGAAAAGCTATGTATGCAATGGGTTTTATTTATATGCAGTTCTCTCTTTTTTGGTATTTAAAAAATACTTTGTATGACTTGCATACACGCCAAAAAAAGATCAATTTCTGTTCTAATGCTTATTGCCTATTGAATTTTTATTGTTGTGACCTGCCCTCAGGTCATTTGATGATGAAGGCAGGATTTCAGCAATATAAATAATATTATTTTTTTAGAAGACTCATCGTGGAACAAATTGCCTTTGTGATATTCAACTTAGGCTGCAAGCTAAACCTACTTACCTGGGAATAAGATCCACTTAATTTAATCAGACTTACTTCTGACTGAATAGACATGGTTAAGATTGTTCTGTAAGTCTTACTTGAGGTAGCCCCATTGAAGTCAATGGATTTAATTTCAGTGAGTCTGCTTTGGGTATGATTAAGCTGGATATCACCCATATTTTTTTTTATTTTTAACAGGGGCCCCCAGTTGCAAAGTGCCTTCCTACCAGCCTTTGTTTAATTACTGCCCCACCCCAAATGTCCCTCATCTCTACCATCCACCCGTTCCATGTTTGCTGCTCTGACTGTTCGCTGTCATCCCACACCCCCTCAAGATGCATTGGACAAGATGAAGGACAGAGGGTTTTTGTAGAGCATGCTGTGAGGGTGTAATGCAATTAAACAAGGATGCTAGCCATCTGTCCTGATTTTCATCAGGCTGAGGAATGAATCGTGTTCCTGTAGAGACAGAGTTGGGACACACTCATCTTTGGCCCTCCATGCCTAGGCAAGGAGAAGTGCTGTTGCCTGCATGTGGGATGTTACATGCATATTACCTTTTAATTTAGAGGGAGGTGAATTGGAAGCAAAAAATGCATGACAAGAAGGTACGACCAGTGCTTTTTTTCTAGGAGGATGCAGGGGTACGCATACCCCTAAACATTTTGTGAATCTAAGTTTGGCCTCATTGAGGGGCAGTATTTCAATATGTGTAGGAAGATGAGAGCACCCCTAAACATTTTTTTGGGGGGGGGAGCACTGGGTACAACACAGAGACCTTCTGAGTGCACAGTCGAGTAAATTTGCTGCTGAAGAAGGAAAGGGAACGGTGCAAGTGTAAGCAATTTCTGATTGCCTGGAAGTGATGGAGTGCAGCACAGGGAAGGCTGGAATGTGGGGAACGTCTGCGGGGTGGGGGGGGGACGTGTCTCTGTGCATGCAGATCAGACCGTCTCCGTGTGTGAGAGCAGGACGCCCCCGCCCTTCTGCAAGCAGCAATCCGTTAATACCTCTTGCGGTGTGTGTGTTCAGGACCAGATGTGAGATTAGATGCACTCCTTGTGAATGCAGATGGCTCAGTCACCTTTCCACTAACATAACCTCTGACCTCCATTTTGTGAGACTGAAGAGCACTTAACTGTAGTGGCTTTAGTTACTGAGCCAAGTAGCAGCACCTTGGAGGGACTGTCTGTGCTACTTAGAGAAGCAAAGTCCGCTTTTTGCTGCCTGAACCACGAGACTTTTCTCTCTAAGGAAGCTGTAGAAAGGAGACGTTGTGCTTGCTTATCCTCTGGTGTGTAACATTTCCTGCTAAACTGCCCATAAATGGTCTTTCGGGGTAATAGTCTCCACTGCAAGGAAGTCTTTTTGCTGTTTCTATTGTTTCTAAATTATTGTACATTGTGTCTTTAATAGTGTAAGCCATCTCAGAAGTGTTTTGGTTTTTTTTATTGATGGGCGGAAGCTATATAAATGTAGTCAATAAACGGCAGTGATACTGGCTGTGGGAAGCCGTAAGCCGTGAGAGCATTTCATTTTAATTCTATCTATCTAATTGAAAGCATTTCTAAACTGCTGAATGTTTTAAGATATCTTCACAAAAATGCCATATAGAAACAAAAATTTGGTAATAACAGGGTCCGGTGAAACCTAGACAAAAATATGTCTTTACAAGACATCTGAAACAACTGATGGATGATGTGTCATGTGTGGAAGACGGAAGGACATTCCAGAGGCAATGCTTTGTTTGTTTTTGGTTCACTGCCCTGCAATATTCTGTAGGGTGTGATTCTGTGAGTAAAATTTCCTCAGATGATCTTACAGCACATGATATAGGGGGAAGCAGTCTTTCAGGTAACCTGGTCTTTAAGTCATTCAGGGCTTTGTATCTTAGCAACAAGACCTTGAACATGACCTGATAGCTAATTGACAGCCAATGAAGCTGCCTCAGAACAGGTGTACTATGTGTATCTCCAGGTGTCCCACTCAACAGCCTGGGGCAGCGTTATGTGGAGGGAGCCCCACATAAAGCATATTACAGTCAATGAGTTGTGAGGAACTCATGACTCATGGTGGTCACAGGAAATGTTATAGTTGGTGCACCAAAATCAGTTGACAATAGGTGCTCACTGAAGTTGCTTGGGCCTACAGTGACAAAGGTGGTTCTAGAGTCGCCCCCCCAAAAAAAACAACACAACAACACCAGTGTGCCTATTTCGTCAGAGGGAGTGCAACTCTGTCCAGAACTGATAAAACTCCCCACTCCAGTATCTGGGAACAAGTTGTTTCATCTTCCCTCGACATTTCTCATGATGATTTGCTTGAGTCTTTGCCTGAATTTTTCTTTTACTAAGGAAGCGAATTTGGGTGGCAGCTCTCATTTGATTTTTTACTGTTGAATCTTGTTTTAGCAGGTGCAGAGGGTAGCTTGAGGGGGGTGCAAGTGAAAGATGGAAATCGTCTAATTCTAGGTCACTGGCTCCAATCCAGCTTCAGATTCAGAACTGAAATTGCTTGCATCCAATAAATTACAGCTGGGAACTGTTTCCTCCCCTTCTTCACTCGCAGTGTTCTTTTCTGCAGGGCTTGGACCTTCTGTACATTTCTCTGCTCAAGCTGCTTCACACAAAATGCTTTTTCTGTTTAGAGTCAAGAAAAAATGTGTACACAATCATATATGAAAAGCTTGTCCCTGGCTGTTTTGTCACAAATAAATGCGCTTGGAAGCTATGCTATCAACTTGAAAATAAATTCATGGAGAAAGCTCATCCGCATTCTCTGTCCAGCTCAATTTGACCTGTGGAAGATATAGAAAGGAAAAACTGAGAATGCTGGAAGAAGCATTCTTCTTTTGAATTGATATTTCTCTGACTGCATAGCAGTAGCATATTCCATTGCTCCATACCAGCCTTCCTCAAGCTGTCTTTCTTCCAGATGTTTTGTACTATATCTTCCCCACTGACCGTGCTGGGAGCTGTGATCCAAAATATCTGGAGGGACAGAAGGTTGGAGAAGGCTCCTCAGTACCCTTGGACAACTTTTGGGCAAACATAGATTTTTTGCTCGTTTCTGCTTGTTTCTCTTTTGCTCCTGTCCAAGTTTGGGTCACACAGAATAGATGTAGATGGGCAGCAAGACAATGTGTTTTATTGATTTCTCCCTGCTCTTCTAACCGCAGATAACTGAAGTGGCTCACAAAGTGTTAAAACAACAGTAAATAAATCTGCAATAAAAGTTTTTGGTTTTGTTTTTATTATGTAGTTTGAGTTCTCATTTTGTATTTTTATGTTGCGAACTGCCCTGTAATCTTCGGGTGAAGGGTGGTAAGCAAATTTAATAAATAGTAATGATAACGACAATCAACTCAGGCATTCTAGACTTTTGTTGAAGGGCAATATGGACATACCTGTAATTCATTAGTCTTTGCTCCGGCTCGACCTGTCAGACCTATGTTATATGTTACAGCTTGTTGTGGCTGGATCCCATGCTACTCCAGAATGCTTGAATAGCAGGGAAGGTGGGAGGTGTGTGGCTCACATGGGAAGCTTCCATATTAGTTAGCCCCAAAGACTCCTGCAGAGGTATGGGGTCCAGGCAACCAACCATTTTGCATCAGTAACAATAAGAATTTGCTCATTGTCAGAGTAGATGTGACCCTGACTGTTAGGTCCAGTCGTGGACGACTCTGGGGTTGCAGTGCTCATCTCGCTTTACCTTCCAAGGGAGCCGGCGTACAGCTTCCAGGTCATGTTGCCAGCATGACTAAGCCGCTTCTGGCTAACCAGAGCAGCGCACGGAAACGCCGTTTACCTTCCCGCTGGAGCGGTACCTATTTATCTAATTGCACTTTCATGTGCTTTCAAACTGCTAGGTTGGCAGGAGCAGGGACCGAGCCAAGGGAGCTCACCCTGTCATGGGGATTCGAACCACCGACCTTCTGATCAGCAAGCCCTAGGCTCTGTGGTTTAACCAACAGCGCCACCCGTGTCCCTCTTAGATGTATGGTATACAGCTTTTTTTAGACAGCAATTTTTATTATATAGTCACAGACCCAGTATTTCATTAAGAAGCTGTGTCTGACCTGTACCTTGTATTTTCTTCCAAGTTTTGATCAACTCACGTTCTACAAGAAGCCTATATTTGCTACTCATGGCTCACATTGTCTATGGCAACAGTCCTCGCACCCATCCAAGTCAACCATCTGTAATAATTTATTAGAATCTTAAAAGCCATTGTGTGCTTCACAACTGACAGCCTCTAAGGTTACTGAATCTGTCACTCGATCTTCCAGTCTTTTTAAGGATTTTTGTGTTCATTTTCTCCTCATGATCTTGGGAGTAGCTGGAACATTGAGATAAGAAGACTGCTCTTCCTCAGTTTTGTAAATACAGTAAGCCCACTATTTAAGTAAATTAACTTGTGCACATTCAGCTTTTTCAGTTTTGACCATACACAATTTTGGCTTTAGGTGCTATCCCCAGAACCTAACTCCCATGTAAGTTGCAGGTTTAGTGTACTGTATATATTCACCTCAAAAACAAAGCATGTAAATCTCTCTCCCACACCTGAAACAAAGAATGCAATACCATAATCAAAGAAACTTATATTTTGGGTATCTCTGAAAGCCAGATTCTGGAAACTCTGTGATAACTTTGTGCTTGCCACCCAAATCAATGGTACCCAATCTTTTCTCCTCCCTTTAGCTTTTATTCTCTGCACTCTGTTCTCTTGCCTCTCCATCTGAGACCTGTGATGCACAACCAACATCAGTGCTATGTCCTGCCCTTGAAAGGCCTTGGCCTTGACTGTGCAGCATGACTTCTTGTCAGTCAGCTTTACTGTATGCAGTTTATTGACCTTAGGGCCTGGTTATCCTTTTGTCACCTTTCCACCCAAGGCAGAACGAGTCCCTAAGAGGGTGTAGTTTGTAGAGGGTGTAGTTTGTTTGGTTTTTGTTGCTCAACAAGTGATGACGAATGATGTGCTATTTTTAAGAGCAGGCGTTGGAAGCCTGGAGTCAATATTGTAGAGGTGCATAGTTAAATAAAGACAGACATTTCATTTCAGGAAGAGCAAAGCAGACTAAGGAGCAGAGGGAGGGGGACCCAGCTTTGGGGGAGAGGCTAAAGACCCTTAGTTCCCTTTCTACTTAATCTGCATAAAGGAAAAGTATCTCCAACTCTTCACTAGTTTGGAGAAGGCTACCATCATTAGGGACGCGGGTGGCGGAAGGGACGCGGGTGGCGCTGTGGGTTAAAGCCTCAGCGCCTAGGGCTTGCCGATCGAAAGGTCGGTGGTTCGAATCCCCGTGGCGGGGTGCGCTCCCGTTGCTCGGTCCCAGCGCCTGCCAACCTAGCAGTTCGAAAGCACCCCCAGGTGCAAGTAGATAAATAGGGACCGCTTACTGGCGGGAAGGTAAACGGCGTTTCCGTGTGCTGTGCTGGCTCACCAGATGCAGCTTTGTCACGCTGGCCACGTGACCCGGAAGTGTCTCTGGACAGCGCTGGCCCCTGGCCTCTTAAGTGAGATGTGCGCACAACCCCAGAGTCTGTCAAGACTGGCCCTTACGGGCAGGGGTACCTTTACCTTTACCTTACCATCATTAGGTGTGGTCTGCCTCCGTACCTTTTCTTGGGCCCTTTCTTGTAATGGAATAGAACCATCCTCTTCTTCCACATCCTGGTATTTCCCTTGCTGTTGCAGTTTCTGTGGGTAGGAAAAATGGACACAAACCACAGAACATACAGTGGAAGCATCCGTCTGTAGCCTTTGACTAGGTGGAGATCCTGCTCTTGCCATTACTGTAGATCTACCTTTCCTAGATTTCTGACAGTTGGTGATGGTGGTGGCAAGGCTGGACTTCATGAGCTTAGGATACAGGAGGCAAATCCTTCTGCATTTGCACCAAAGTGATCAAGTGGTTTGTGGTGGTTGGTTTCCATCCCAAGTTTTGATGTGGACTCACTTTTCATGTGTTTCATGTGTTTCAGTGGCTTACAGGGTTTTATACAGTCGTACCTTGGCTCCCGGACGCCTTGGGTGTTCAACATTCCGGCTCCTGAATGATCGAAAACCGGAAGTGAGTGTTCCGGTTTTCGAACGTTCTTTTGGAAGCCAAACGTCTGTGGCTTCCGATTGGCTGCAGGAAGCTCTGTTTGGCTTCCAAAGTATGTGTATTAGGGTTGCCGTATTTCAAAAGGATTTTACCCCAAGTTGTTGAGCTTTTTTGAAAAACAAAAAAGGAGGATTTTATTATCTATTTTAAGGGAACAACACCACCAACATGAGTTGCCATACATGCAGATTTCCCTGGACATTTAAGCAATTTTCGCAAGGACACAATTTCCGATGGCCGAATCCCAGCTATGTCCTGTATAGCAACCCTAATTTATATTATTGATAGTGTGTGAGGATTTTTTCTTCTTAATGTTCCAATTTTTATTCTGAGATGTTGTTTACATAATGGTATCTGGAGTCATCTTTGTAACTTAAAGACAATGCAGAATGAATTTTGCCAAAGAGAAAAGATGCAACTCCAGCCTATAATATTAAGATGTTTCCTTTACCACCAAGCTAGACTAAGGAGGTTGGACTTGGTGTAAAATATGGTTGTGTGGTTCTTCTCCTTTAATTCTTGCCATCTTGTCCCTTTACAGAAACAGGACCAGGATGATGCCGATGATGACCTGGAAATCGCTATTGACAACACAGCTTTCATGGATGAATTCTTTGCAGAGGTAAGGAGAATCCGGGAGAGAGAAAATGTAGACCTGAAATTAAAACTAAGTCCAAGAATCAGGGCACATGGATAGGCTGGGTTATCACGAGGTTTGGTTTATTTGTTTCCCTTGTGACAAGTACTCACTTTCTCAGGAAGCGGGTACAGGCAGAAGCTAGAATATACTTTGCGTGCATAATGGTGTTCTGAAAGTGCCAAGTGAAGTTTTCTCCTTATCATTATTTGACTTTCCTGTCTCATATTCAACAGTGCTGAGCCGTGCTGTCTCCTCTGGAGCCTTAACAGTTTGCATTTCCTCCATGTGGAGCAGTAGTCAAATGACATACAATTACATAGATAGGAAAGTACCATACATTGACAGCATCCAAAGCTGTAGTGGCTGCATCTGTTCCTAAATATGATTGTATGACCTGGAGAGGAGAACAGTTAAAGTGAGGTATGTGTAAATGAGCTAGGTGTTGACTCTGTGGGGATTAGACTCTTGATTTCCCCACACCTACCCTCCCAGCGGTGTCAGTGTAGTGGTAAGATTCCTCTTCATTTTGTTTCCATAACTTTGCAGATTGAAGAAACCCGGCAGAATATTGACAAAATTTCCGAAAATGTAGAAGAGGCAAAAAAGCTGTATAGCATCATCCTGTCAGCCCCAATCCCTGAACCAAGTGAGTAAGACACAAACCCCCTTGAGAGAAATTTTTGGCAATGATTCTTATGGACTTTCCCCTACTCTGAGAACACAGAACCAAACCTGCTAAACCCTTCTTGTCTCCCTGCCTCTTGATATACTGTGTAAGAGAGTGAGGGGCTAAAACTTGGAAGTAAACAGCCTGAAGAGTCTTCCTCTGCTCTCCTCTCAGGTTTCAGAAGGCTGTGGACAAAGTTCCCTCTTGTGCAGGCCCTCCTCCTGTTTAATTTCCCACAATACCCCAAAGTGATACTATGATAGGGGCATTGTGAGAAATTAAATGGCCACCTCCCATTGATGCCACCAGGTAAATGTTGGGAGCCAAATTGTTGGTGGGCCTTGCAGTCCCAGCAGCTCTCAAGTGCCAACCTTGTCTCTTTCCCCTGCTCTCTCGTGACTTCAAAACTGGATTCTTTCCAAGAGGATGTTTGCTGCTATTCTCATGCTGCTCAGCGCTGATGCCTATTCTTGTGTTCTGCAGAGACTAAGGACGACCTGGAGCAGCTCACAGCAGATATCAAGAAAATGGCTAACAGTGTCCGAAACAAACTTAAGAGTAAGTAACATGTCCCTCAGGCAGACTGGTCTTGGAAGTTCTGATTTATATTGCTCAGCTCTCATTTAGGGAATGCCTAAAGCAGGGGTGGGCAACTGAATCTGGCTCCCCAGGTCACCTTCTACTCATCAACTGTTCAGTACAGAGCAGATGAGAGGAGAAAGGGCTTTGTTGTGCAAAGTGTGCAGTTGCAACTCTGATCTCTGCAAAGACATCAAGCAGAAGAGAAAATGTCTCAGAAGAGATGTAGACTTACGTTCCTTGAAAATATGCAAGAAGTCAGTCAAGAATTCTGCAATTGTGTGCATGCAGTTTTTGGAATGCAATTGCCTTTTGAAGTTTGAGGTCTTGAATTGCTGTTAGTTAGGGGCTTCAACCTAGCTGTGTTTTGATGTCATTTGCATTCTTCCGTGGGGATTAATGACCTTTTTTGCCTTTTGAACAGTTAGGACAGAGAAATGTATTGGAGAGGGTTTTAGTTTTTGTAACAACCTTTGTTAAAAAAAAAATCAGTGGAGAAAATGGAAGTTTAAGTAGAATGGGTGTGGGAGTCTGAGAGAGAGAGACATTTTGTGTGGGTCTGGCCTTGCCCACTTTGGAGTTTGCTCCACCCTCTACTGGAAAAAGATTCCCACCTAACATAAAGTGTAAGCAATATACTAGTGTCTCTCTCTTCTGTAGCTGCATGCTGAGCACTCTGGCCCAGTCTTCTTGTTGCCCCCCTCTGCATGCTCCTCTCTCATCACCAAAGTAATTAAATTATGCAGACTCTTAAGAAAAGGACTTGTTCCTGCAAACTATGGTAGTATGCTAGTACACACACTAATGTAGAAGGAGGGAGGGAGAATGGTCAGAGGCACCAGCTTCTCCAGTGGACAGGGGGCGGGGTGACATGATGTTGTACAACATCCTCTGAAAATGCCCTGGCCCCTAGACGTTGGCACCTATGAGAGTGGTATAGGCGCAGTGGTGTAGCGTGGGGGTGCAGGGGGGCCCGGCCGCACCGGGTGCAACATCTGGGGGTTAGGGTTAGGGGGCGCAAATCCACGGGTTAGGGGGTGCAAATTACTTGCCTTGCCCCGGGTGCTGACAACCCACGCTATGTCACTGTATAGGCGTTTGCCTAGGTAAAGGGACTAAGGCTTCTTCACTGTGCAGGATAGAACCAGAGCATCTTTCCATCAACTCCTTTCCCTGCATTCACAGGTATGGAGAGGAATATTGAACAGGATGAGGTTCGATCCTCAGCTGACCTGCGGATACGGAAGTCCCAGGTAAGCAGAGCTCCTTGGCAATTCCATACTGTTGGATGCCTTTGCCCGCTGTTAGCCACTGGTCAGAAAAGAAGGGAGAAAAACTTTTCTGAAAGCAACAAGAGGCTAACTGCTGTGGGGAGTGGGGTGGGGAAAGTGAGGAATAATCTGGAACTCAAATCCTCTTGGGAGCCACATTCTCAGACCTGCATCTGAATCCCAGTTGTGTGGGAACTAGCTGTAGTTCTTGCCAAGCCCAAATTAAAGTACTGGTTCTACCCAGTAAAGCCTTACACAACTCCGGGCCCTAATATGTCACACACCACCTTTTCCCATGCAAACTTACCTGGACCCTAAGATCAGCATCCGAGGCCCTTCTCTCCATTTCCCCCCAAGAGACATTTTCATATATTTGGTGCCAGGCAAAGGTCTTTTTATTCTACCAGGCAGTTGGACTCTAATAATATTGTGCTTTAGGGATATTTTGTTTCTTTCTGTGTTTATCCAAGAGCAAGTGAGGCTAATTTTGTATTTCAGGGAGGATTTTATATTAGCATTATTAGCTGTTGTATTGCTTTTAAATTATGTATTTATGAGCCATGAGATATTGTTGTTAAGTCATTTCAGCACTGTTTTTGTAATGAAGCAATGACTAAATTAAGAATGATGAGAGTTTTTTTCACATGCTCAGAGGGACTGCTTGCTTTTCATGGTGGAACAAAACCGGTTCCAAGTTGAACCCTCTAGCTCAAATTAGGCCCTGATAGCTAGCTTTAAAAAAGGAGAGAGTGAGAAAGAAGCTGGTGGTTTCTGATCCATAGCTTGGAAGGGTGAGGAATGAACTCTGCATCTTTTGCAGTTTGTTTCACACAAGCTGCTTAACTGTAATTTTTAAATATTTAAAATGCTTTTGCTTATGCAAATGATTTTCAGTTTCTTAAAGATAACACTTAAACACACACACATTTGAAAACTTGAGGGTATTAAGTCTCTTTTTAATGCAGACTCAAAGACTTATGGGTTTTCCAAAAAATCAAAAATCTTTCAGCTTCCAGCTTCCAAAAAATAACACCAGTAGATAATTGGCAGATCAGCCAGGGTCCCTTGAATTATCACTTCTTCCTGTCTCCAGCATTCAGTCCTTTCCCGAAAATTTGTCGATGTGATGACAAAGTACAACGAAGCGCAGGTCGACTTCCGGGAACGGAGCAAAGGAAGGATTCAGCGACAGCTTGAGATCAGTATGTATTCTTTATACCTTGGCCTTTACCTTTGGGTAGAGCATGATCCTGAATGCTAGAGCTGGGTTCTTCTGCCTTGAAGCATTTGCACCCCTTCCTGCCCTGGTAGTATTTGTAGCTCCCAAGGAAGTGTTTGTTCCTGTTGCAGTACCTGAAAGTCTTGTTCTCTCCCTGTTTTTTTCCCTGGGATGCAGCCGGGAAGAATACAACAGATGAGGAGCTGGAGGAAATGTTAGAGAGCGGGAATCCATCAATATTCACATCTGGGGTGAGTGTGTATGAAGGTACTGTGTGTGAAGGTGACTGCTAGGCTGCTTAAGGTTGAGAAGGGGAGAAGAATGCAAAAGAATATCTGTGGATTGTAGGAGCAGCAAGTCTTGTTGGTTGGAGTTGCAAGATGGTGGCTGAGTTTGGGTGTGTTGTGAAATGGAAGAGTATATCCAGTGAGAAGAGCTGGGATAGATTGAAGGGGAGCACATGAAAACCGCAGTGCAGAACTTTTGGAAGCAATGTTCTGCAGAGCATGGTCACTATGGTACATTTATAATGACAAATCTTGGACCTTTCCTAGATTATGGATTCCCAGATCTCAAAGCAAGCATTGAGTGAGATTGAGGGACGGCATAAGGACATTTTGCGACTTGAAAGCAGCATCAAGGAGCTTCACGACATGTTTGTGGACATTGCCATGCTAGTGGAAAATCAGGTAACTGAGCTATGGGGCAGCGGGTGGAGAGAGAAATGGATCACCAAATGGAGACCTTGATAAAAAGCAAAGGTGGCAATGAAAAGCAGAGCGCCCAGAGCTGGTTATCTGTTCAACCATGGGAAATGAGGTTGACAACCTGTAAAGGCAGCTTCCTGAGGGGCATCAAGTTGCCCAATGAGTAAAAGGAAAATTGGACTAGATGGACCTTTGGTCTGATCCAACAGCATGCTGCTTTTGTCCATATAGTCAGACAGAGTGCAGATGTTTATGGCATGGGAAACAAGAGAAAATGGGGGTTGAGCAGAGAGATGGGGTTGCAGAGGGGATGCTAGAGGGAAGAGAAATAAGTTAACAGGGAGCCTTTGCAAAAATGCTTTCCAACCAGTTAATGTAGCAGCGCTTCTGAGTTAACAAGCATGCGCCCCAGCATAATTTGCAGCCCTTGTCTAGGGGCTGACAGAGTACTGTTTGCATGACTGAACCTAAATAATGGTAGGCTAGGGTAGCCTGATGAAGTCCATTATTAAGGTAATTTGGATACTGTACTAGAGTTGAGAGTAACTTCATTTGCTAATAGAGTCCTGTCTGACTAGTCTGGAGCGTGGCTTGCTACCTGTTACATTCCTGGGGATAGAGCCCTGTCTCCTGGACTTAAGAGGCTGTGTCACCATCTTCTCAACTAGTCACTATTCCACTATGCTATCCAAAAACTAGGGACACAGGTGGCGCTGTGGGTTAAAGCCTCAGCGCCTAAGACTTGCTGATCGAAAGGTCGGTGATTCGAATCCCTGCGGCGGGGTGCGCTCCCGCTGCTCGGTCCCAGCGCCTGCCAACCTAGCAGTTCGAAAGCACTTCCGGGTGCAAGTAGATAAATAGGGACCGCTTACCAGCGGGAAGGTAAACGGCGTTTCCGTGTGCGGCTCTGGCTCGCCAGATGCAGCTTTGTCACACTGGCCACGTGACCCGGAAGTGTCTCCGGACAGCGCTGGCCCCTGGCCTCTTAAGTGAGATGGGCGCACAACCCCAGAGTCTGTCAAGACTGGCCCGTACGGGCAGGGGTACCTTTACCTTTACCTTTTATCCAAAAACTAAAGAAGGTGTTTTCACAACTGTGCTTATTAACACCTATCAGTTATGAGGCAGTAATAGTCTGCTTAGAGATTAGCATGGAAGCCTGAATACTACTAAGGCCCCATTTCTTGTTTTCTGCTCACAATGCAATGCGGAGGAAATGATGGTCAGGTCAAACTACGGTGAGTGTTTTGTTTTCAGAATTTAAAAAGTGTTTGGGTGGGAGGAGGGAGGGAATATGGGCAAGTAGATGGTTGATGGATACCATATCCCTGGAAGAGTCATTCATTCAGAGGGAGGGTAACAGCTGTGAGGCAAACTCCTGGCTTGCATGAGGAAAGGGCAAGCATTCAGGAGAGGAGAGGAATTACATGGCAGGAAATCCATGTTGGGGGGGGGGATGATAAGCTGAAACTTGCATAGAATTAGGTGGGGGAAACTGTGGGTATTAGCCATGGCAGTAGGCATTTTGCAGCATGATAACATCATTTCTCTTTGCTTTTCTACCCCCTTCCCTTAAACTTTCCCACAGGGAGAAATTGTAGATAACATAGAACTCAACCTGAGGCACACCTTAGATCACGTAGAGAAAGCTCGCGAGGAGACCAAAAAGGCCCTGAAATATAAGAGTAAGGCACGCAAGGTGAGCCTCTCACGTGGACTACCAGCTCTGCGCTGCCGGACGCCTTGCTGGCTGACACTTTCTGTTTCTGCCTCTCTGTTTCGCTTTCGGCTTTCCTCTTCCTCTGCAAGGGAGGCATGATTGACCGCATAGAGAACAACATGGACCAATCAGTAGGCTTTGTGGAACGGGCTGTGGCTGACACCAAAAAGGCCGTAAAGTATCAGAGTGAAGCGCGAAGGGTGAGGAAGAAGTGTATGTAGTCCACCCCTCCCTTCCCTCCTCGTAGACCAAGTATGGGGAACCCATTCCATTCCGGGGGCATGCCACTCATGCAAAAGTCAAAGGTTTCTACACACACACACACACACACACACACACACACACCTCTCCATCTCCCACCCAGGCAAGCGAGATGAATTATTGCCGTCCAAGGATTCTTTCCAGCCAGATGACAAAAGCACTCAGAAGGGGCTGGAGGAGAGGGGCGTGGCCTGGGAAGAAAGGGTGTGGCCAGGGAAGGGGCATGACCTGCTGGAGAGAATCCCAAGGGTCACATAGAGAGTCTTTGAGGGGGTCCGAGGTTCCCACCCTTGTTTTTAGATTATTGTCCATATGCCCTTTGAGTTCTACTGCTGAACTCGTATCCTGCAACCAGAGCACCTCTTGCCCTTCTCTTCCTCATCTACCCAAACCCCTGTTCTGTCTTATTAGATGAAGACTCATGTCCCCACCCCCTATCCTGTCTACTTGCAGTTCCTCCACCTTCCCTGCAGCCTGTTCAAAAATTCATCCCTCTATGCAATGAACTATATGATATGAACAGCTAGCAATGTTTTGTTCAGCATTGTTTTGCTCTCCCAGTAGTGCTTAGACTATATCCCCCTCCAGAATAAGGAAGGTCTCTTCTTTCACAGCTCCTAAACTCTCTCAACAGGGGCTCAAGAACTTGAGGGCTGAACTTTCTTTAGTTTGCTTGTCATCAACTCTGCAGTCTTCTCCTTTGGGCTGTCCTTCCATTCTTTTATCGCTTTTCTGTGCTACGTTCTGTGCATGCTTACCTGGAATAAATCCTACAGAATTCTTTGGGACTTGACATCTGAATAAATGCATAGAACTGGATTCTTAAGTCTCATTTAAGGGTTTTGTGCCGAACTTTAAAAAAGAACAAGGACCTCTGTCCTTGCTTTACAAAGAGCAGAATTCTTGGATGCTTGATCTTTCTTACTTTATTTTTAATGTTTGAGGCAAAATGTAAGCATGACAATCACGGTCAAATTAGACATAATATTTGCCATGCCACATGCCTGATATTAGCCCTCACATGCAGGATTTTTTTTTTTTTTGAGGGGGGAGCTGTGTCAAGACCATGGCACAAGTGTGTGTATTTTTAAAGTATTTGCCCCCAATGCAGTTCTGATTGGAATCAGAACAAGGGTCATGCCTCATATTTGCAATAGGAAAAAAATCCCCCTTGGGGACAATGTGTGCTTTCCATCCATTGTGAATGGGGGTGGTTTCAAATCAGGACTGCATCATAGCAACGGATTAGAGCCTTCCTCTAGCCATGCCATGGTCCTGGTCCAGCTCAGCCCCCTTGCCCTGCCCCATTATTGCCACAACCCATTTTAAGTCAAAGCCATTGGATGCAAACTTATTTAAACAGTGTACCTAATGGGGTATTCACACATGCACATTCATTGCTCCATAAGGTATTGCTTGATGACTTGCACCTGCATGTGTGAATCACTTCCACTTGAGTACTGTCTGGCAGTACAAATGCTTTGTTGTGTGTTGTGTCTTTGATTGGTTCACACTTACAAGCCATCACATGCTGTAGCATTCCTTTGAGTGATGACTATGCAAGGGTCCATTTGTCTTAAATGGTATCGATCTAAGTGCTTTAGCTTAACCCGAAGCTTCCTTCTAGGTGTGTGTGCACAGCATTTCCCCCGTTGTTATTATGTAATTACTTATAATGACTTAATCTACCTTTTCTTTTACCCTTCTAGAAAACAATAATTATCATTGTGATAGTGATTTCCTTGCTGGGAATTTTAGCTCTCATTATTGGACTTTCAGTAGGGCTCAAAACATGAAGGGCTGCTGGCTCTGAACTGTAAGTAGCTTGTGGGAGCAGAAGGATTACTTCAACCTCTCTTGCCATCTCCTCTGCTGCTTGGCTTTCGGATGGGCTTCTGAATCTCTCCTCCTCTCTGTGTGTGAATATTCTTCCTACAAAGTGCAGGGTAGGTTAGAGGGCAGCTAGAGCTCTGTATTAAGCCTCTCAACCTTTGTGACCTGGGGGTGCAAGGAGTGATTCTACAGAAATTGGGCTGTACTGCAAAAATCTATTCCATCTTTTTTTGTTGAGCACATAGGGTATAAGGGAAGGACATAGATAAAGTGTCAGGGTATTGGTGATTTGGGGCTTGTGAGAAGCGATGGGATCATATAGAATAACTTGACTTGAACAATAGGGAACAATAGGCCAGGCTTAGTTTTATTCCTGTGTTTTCAGTATATAAAACTGATATAGACAATCAGCAACCACAAGGACTAGCAACCTTAATATAATAAACTAGGATTCTAAAGATGTCACCAGATTCTAAAATTTTGAGGCATAATAGTAGTAATTGAGCTTCATGTAGTTCTCTGGTTTCACAGCAGGCATGTTTATTTGGGTCTCTGTTTTCTGTGCTGTAAATTTCACCAATACATTTGAGCTCATTTCTTGAGTGTGCAGTTCTCAACTCCTAGCGTTTGGGATGTGGTGGGAGTGTCTGATCAGCCTGAGAGAGGCTGAGGTCTGCTAGATGCACAAGGTATGGTTTCTGAAGTTTCTTAACCCTTCAGAGAAGTGACAGCTCTGCAGCCTAAGCAATGATCTTCCCCACAGCTGATGGTTTCCGTGTTAGCTCTTCTCAGTGCTTGCGGATCACTAGAACATGCACCTGCCATTCTGTGCATATGGTATACAAGCCCATTCTGTGTTGGCCAAGGAGGGTTGCCTGGTCCTCTTAACATCATTTCTCAGATCTGATGGTGTTTCAAGGCTGTATTGTACAGTTGAGGATGCCTAAGTGGAACATCTGAGGGTATCCTTAGTTGATCTGTGAGACTTTCCTTTGACCCCAAAGTTCCTAGACAGCAGCTCAAGGACAGCTGTTTCTCCCACAGCCCCCATATATGTGTGTGTTTTGCTCCTGCTCCCTGCTCTGGTCCTCACTCAGATTGTGAACCTTTGCTCTTCCTCAAACTCCATGGTTTTCTTTCCACCCTCTCAATCTTTTATGTACAGATTATGGCAGCTGAGCTCACAGGCCAATAGGTAGAGGGTTATTGAGAGAAACGCTTCTATTTCCCCTAAGAACTCTAGAGAGCTGGCAGGGAGAGGGGGTATATTTATTTCCTTTCCTGATGATTCTGTAGAGGAGGGATGGAGAACCTGTGATCTTCCAAGTGTTGAACTCAGTGCCCATCAGCTCCAGCCTGCAGAGCCACTGAGGATGATGGGAATTATACGACAATTGAAAGGCCACAGGTAGCACTCCTGCTATTAGAGGTTTTATGAACCCCTCTGGCGATAGTGAGTTGGTTGTTCATCCCTACATGAGAATAACTTTCCCTCCCATTTTGTTCCTTTCCTTTCCTCCAGACACTCCCAAGCTCTTCCTGGTTTGATAGCAAGACTCCCCCTCCTGATCCTCACCACCATGATGTGACCTTCCCCTGCCCACCCTCCTGCCTTTGGCCTCTTGGATTTAGTATGAATGGATGAGTTCACTTGCACCAGTGCTTCCTGTGAGAGCTACATTCTGTTCCAGTTCCCTCCTCGGATAAAGCCCTGCAGCCAGAAGAGTCTGATGTACCTTGCTGAATCCAGGATGTACAGCAATCACATGGCACTCCAGAGAGAACCTTCCAACATATCTACTCCTTACCCTTCCTTCCCTTCCTTCCCACAACACCTGCTGCCTCCAGGTCAAGCATTTCCTATGTTTAATCCCTCATCCTTCAAGAATATTCTCTAGTACAGTGGAATGAACCTTGAACGGAATTTTGGACACACCTTTGCCTACCTCAGTGCCTTCATTCTTTTCAGCTGTGCTTTTCTTTTCTTTTAACAATGGAGATGTCTTTACTAGAGATGTCAGACATTACATTGCTAGTCAATATTGCCCAGGTTAAGGGCCAAGACTTGAACTGGATCTGCTACCTAACTGCTGACCACCATCCCATTGTATACTGAGGCTAGCATTCTGCTTTTTTTTTTTAAGTTTAGAGCAGATTTTGCGACTCATAAATATTTTGCAGGACACAAATCTTAGCCTATTGTATGTCACAGTGTATCTTGCCCTGCTATCCCCAAAAAGAGCTTGACTTCTTAATAGTGGCACAGTTTGCAATCAATCAAGGCAATCTTGGAAGAGGGATAGTGGGTTAGGACCACAGGCATAAATGCAGCCATCGAGGCATGAAAATAGCTGGGTAATCGAGCCAGTTTCCCTAAATTAGGCAGTGACGACTGCATGCTACATAGGTGGGATATAGCCGCTAGTGCTCAGGCCCTTCAAATCTAAGCTGCTTGTGTACTAATTTCTTGACTCAAAGCAGCCAGCATTGTAGTAGAGGTGTGATGTTTTGGGTACTTAGAACTGGTCTGTGTTTGAACAGAAAGATGTCCTCAGATGCCTATGGAGGAAAGCACTCCTTGGGAATATGTGTGGTCTACAAAACAGGTAGCCAACCTTATTTGTTTGGAATGCATTCAGATTTCCGAAAGGAGTAGAATGCAATTCTTTCCTGCTTTAAAATATTTGTTTTTCTTGGGCAAGTGTGCCTGTGTGCTGAAGGCATGGTTGTGTGTACCATCTCTCCCCCAGTCCTGTGTGTGCATGTTTGTCTGATGACATACTAATTGGGGGAAAATGAAAGGCTTTGTTTGCTTGGAAGTGTTTTTCTACTGAGGGTTTCTACCTTGTTTGAATGGTCACATTGCCTCCATTAAATTGCTGTTGCACAGCCAGGAAAAGCTAGTGTGGAGAGAGGCAGTCAGTTGGTTCATAAGACATACAGATAAGTCATGTGTTTTCATGATACTATAACTTCTGCCAGGGAAGACTTTACTTTCCCATTTAAAAGACCTCAAGCTTGTTAAAGGAGTATATTTATGTGTTTTTTTTCCTCAAGGGTGGTCCTAGCAGTTGTTACGCTTTTGTGGTTTTTTTTTAAAGTAAAATCCCCCTCAAGTCTTGCTGCTTCCAAATATGAGTTTGAGGGTTTTTGTCTGAGAAACCCTTTGCTATTATTTTTCCTATTCAAAAGTTATTCAGCTGCCTCACTGCTTCATTTTCAGTCATATCTGTGTCCTCCTCCTGCAGGTGTCACTCGCAGAAGCGAAGGGATGTGACTGTGAATTAGGCACAGAGAAATTAATTTGGCTAGGAAAGCATCGTGATCTAGCTTAGCAAAAATGTACAGAAGGCTGATTCAGGCTAGCCATGGTATGGGAGCACGTCTCAGGCCCTTCTCTGAGAAGCAAGCGTCTATGCTTCAGTTCCTTTCACCTTCAGCACCAATAAGTTCACTGCACGGAAGCCTACCTCACAGACTAAATGAACCACATTCCCTTCTTCAAAGGTGGGGAATCGTCCTGGAACTAAGGGTTGGTAGAGAGACATTAATACCGCAAGAAAGCTTTAGGTCCTGGCAGTTACGTTTCTGTTGAAATTTAAGGGGCAAATGCACACAAAAGTGTTCTATTCTTCACTGGAAAGCCTACTGCAGCTGTTATCTCCCATAGGAGAGAAAGCCCCTTTGACTGGAATTGAGGATTTGCTTCCTGGGAGAATGACCATCTCCTGGACACTAGGAAAATCTGGCCGGTTACCCATTGTTCCACCATTCAATTCCACCCAGTATCTAGCCTGTCTAGTGTTGATGTTGCAGTAACCATACAAACACTTTCCTGCCAACTGGCAGTGACCTCTTTGAGTGCACAGATGGAGCGAAGAGGAAAGTCTTTCTAGAGATGTCCTTTCCTTTAGGCCTTGATGTCTGTACATTGTTAAGTGGTGCTTAAAAAGTTGGTGGACTGATCACCCGTGAGAGCCATCTGCAAAGCGGGGAAGACTGAATTTCAAAATACTGTGCTGCCTATGGACAGCAGAGATGATAGGAATTTTGTTTTGTCAATGCTTTTTTTAATGAGCATTTTTTGTTTTTAATAAATGAGTTTGATGTTCAAATAATCTGTAAACTCTGTGCTTGTGTATTGAACTTCTGGACAGGGTATAGCCATACAAGCCATTATTATTGTTTTGAGGGGTGGTGTGTACTTTCTTGATCTTGTATGGCTTTTGCCCATATCCAAATATGCTTCAGCAGCACACCTTGCAGTGTGTGGGTCTCGGGGAAGAAGGTTTGCTATTCTTAACACAGAAGAATTGAGGAACTGCCTCTTAAATACACCTGGAACATAAAGTGGCTGGATTCCACCACCGCTCCCCATTGTCATTATGCCAAATCTTTCAGGTAAGATGATTCTGTCCCGTCAACCTTCCTCAATCCTTGGTCCCCAGATGGTCTATGACTCCCATTATCTCTGACCAATTGGCCATATTGGCTAGGGATGATGGGGGCTATAGTCCAATGACATCTGGGAACCCAAGGATGAGGGAGGCTGCTGTTAAGAGTGTCAGTACCCATATGCTTTCCATCTAAACTACTTAAGGGTTGTACAGGCCCCCAAAATGGAATGGAGTGCTTTTGTATTATGTAAAAATACGGTTGGTATATAAAAAAAGATAATGGAACAATCTCAGTGCTATCTGCATCTGTGAAAGAACAGCCCTGTCCATAATACCCTCCTTAACTCTGGTGTGTTTATGTCCCTAGTTTCCAGTCTTCCTTAATTCTATCCTCCGCTTCTTACCCACAAAACACAAGCCCTCTCCTCTGTCCCCTTGTTCCTGCTACCATCCCCCTACCAGTGAGATGTCTGGGTATATTGCTATTCACGTTTCCTCTTGCTGAGCAGAAGAAGATCATGATCATGATTTGCTGCATCATTCTTGCCATCATCCTGGCCTCTACTGTCGGCAGCTTCTTTACCTGAGCGGCCCTATCCTGTCCCTCACCACTTGTCTAAGGTGAGTTGCATGCAGAAGCTTGATCCAGAGGTTTGTTTAATCAAGGTAATGCTCATTTTTGTGGACATTGCAGTCTACTCTTATTTCCCAAACTGCCTTATAGTTCTACCCATTGCTATGGTGCAGAATACCTTAGGAGAAAATACCCCCCTCCAAAAAAAAAAACTTTTTTAAAAAAGGTAGAGCCATCAACCTGGAGATACGTCTGTGCAGTCCAACTGGGTGAGTAGAGTAGAATAGCAGAATTCACAAATGCATATGTACTGAAAGGCTCGAAATCGGAGCGTTAGGAGCATCCTGCTTATAAAAGGAGGGCGATAACTTCCTGTGCATTTCCAGGGTAGTATGATCTCGTGGCGCTGTGGGTAAAAGCCTCAGCGCCTAGGACTTGCCGATCGAAAGGTCGCGGTTCGAATCCCTGCAGCATGGTGTGCTCCCGCTGCTCGGTCCCAGCGCCTGCCAACCTAGCAGTTCGAAAGCACCTCCGGGTGCAAGTAGATAAATAGGGACCGCTTACCAGCAGGAAGATAAACGGCGTTTCCGTGTGCGGCTCTGGCTCGCCAGAGCAGCGATGTCACGCTGGCCACGTGACCCGGAAGTGTCTCCGGACAGCGCTGGCCCCCCGGCCTATAGAGTGAGGTGGGCGCACAACCCCCGAGTCTGTCAAGACTGGCCCGTACGGGCAGGGGTACCTTTACCTTTACCTTTATGATCTCGTAATTTTTGCTGGTTGTTACGCTACAATACTACTTGTCATCTGTTTCCTTTTACCTCCAACCATCTCAGCTCCTTGCTGTTTCCTTTCTTCCAGGATGGATTTGCAAGATGGCTTCCCCACTCCACACACGCTTCTCCGGTCCTACAATTTCCAGTGCTTCCTCTCTTTATGGAGATGTCACAGCCAACCACTTACCCTTCAAAATCTTTTGCTGGATTTCAGGAGATTAAAGAAAGGGCAGGAGGAGCTAGAG
Organism: Podarcis gaigeae; assembly: GCF_964106915.1. Lineage (NCBI taxonomy): Eukaryota > Metazoa > Chordata > Lepidosauria > Squamata > Lacertidae > Podarcis > Podarcis gaigeae. The sequence goes on along the minus strand of NC_139678.1, from coordinate 81,883,780 downwards.
CAGGACCCAAGTGTTAGTACACCAGCAAAAAGCCAAGTAAGACAGCGAGGGGGAACAGTACGAGCACAGGGGCCTTCTGGCTACTACAACCAAGCTTGTTGGTTGCTCTTGATACTTAACCAGCTCTATTATTGGAACTTTACTCTCCCTTATACTTGCTGCTCCTGCCTAGATTTCTCCAGCGAAACCAAGTACTTTTCTTATTTTACTCATGTTATGAATCTCCTCTTACATGCATCTCAAGGTGATTTATATACCATTGAAAACATACCAGGGGAAAACCCCTAACGGCTCATGTTATTTATGAAAGAAAATCCAAAGGTTTACCTCCCTCTATGACATTCCACATTAGGCAAGCAGGTGCCTGTGCGTTTTCAGACCTGTGATTTTTTTGTTTGTTTGCTTTCTTCTGCTTATGCTTTGTTGAAAGGGATACAACTTCTTACAGTAGCCTCAAAGGGTGTGTGACTGAACATCTGGATGATGGCATGGACTGAGCCAGATTGTTTCCTTGCCTGCTGAATAATGTTGCTTATGCAGACTCCTGCCATCCTTGTGGTCCTAGTCCCAGTCCGTTGATTTTGTTGTATGAATGGGAATTCTTGAGGCGCAATCTGCAAATGCCCCTAGGGGAGCCATACACCCCTTGTAAATCATTGTGTTCTGTCCGATTTGACACTGGTTGTATTAACATGTATACTTGTATATAGAACTATCCCACAATTTCTCACGTACTTGAAGAAAGGTTGTCATTTATTTAAACAACTTAAGCTGTATTTACTCAACTGTATGTTGTTTCCTCCCTTCCGTCACCTCTCTGGTAGGGGGCATGTAGCTGGAACACTTTTAATTCCTTTAATCCTGGCCAACGGTGTAGCTCCTTCTCCAGGTGGGGCAACTCCTCAGGTTGTTTCCCCCTTTTTAAATGATAAACCAGTCACTAGGAAGAAGGGAGATATATGCAACTGCCTGACGACCCATCCTTTGAATTATAAAAATTAGAAGTCCCGTGCACAAGAGGGGCCACTGGATGCTTTGGACTTGGAAGGGAAAATGCTTATTCAGTTTCCCATGACTGTGACTTACGAAAGCTACTCTCTTACTGTTCAAAAGGTGTGGATGTTCAGAAATCCTCTGGAATAAAGAGTTTTGTTTGATCTGCTTATGTGTGACTAAATGAACTAAAACTACAAAACCAACCTATTTTCCTAGTATAGGGAAGGGGGCCAGGTGGTTCTCCAGATGCTGCTGGCCTGTAACTCCCATCATCCCTGAGCACTGCCCATGCTGGCTGGGGCTGATGGGAGTTGGTGTCCAAACAATATCCGGAGGGGAGGGGCTCCTCACCCTAATCTACTGCAAGGACTCCCAAGAGTTGACAGCTAAGAAGTCTGAGGGCTTTTGCCTGGTTCACTTCAAAAGTACAGAAGCAGCTCTTTTTTTGGACCCCTAAAATCTTACTACCACTCCATTTAGACTTACAAGAATAGGCACAGGCCCAAGCTATTACCCTATACAGGTGATCAAGCTGCACTGGCAACATGCCAGAATTCAGCACCAAAGTATATAAAAATTAAGCTACCTCAGGACTACGTATGCCTCTTCTCACAAGCACTTTGAAATGTTCCGGTTTTAAAATGAGCTATACAAAAGGTTAGAAGTTGCAAACTATAGGATTTAGACATTAAAACTTTTAAACTTGGCTTTGAATATACTTTTATCAATTATCACTCTTCCAAATTCTATGTGCATTGCAAACCAACAAGTCCTCCTCAAAGGCCCTGCATCCGTGTGGGAGTAATGAAAATGAACAAGAAAATGGCAAATTTATTCGCCCAAGCTCTGTGTATTTACAGCCACTCCATCACCCTCCACATCTACTTGATTTCCAAGTATAGAACATGTGGGAAAGGATCCATAACACATTATCCATAAAAAGTCATAAATACAGGAAAAGTCTGCGGAAGAATTGATGCTTCGGAGCAGAATACTGCCCGTCCCATGACTTCCTGTTTATACTCTGTCGGGTAGAAAGAACTTTCCCCAATACCGACCCTTCAGTTTCAAGTCATAGGGACTCAAATATTTCCTTATCCCTAGCATGTTGGCTGTGATTATGCGTTCAAATGTCCATGGATTCTGGTTGTTGCGCCTCCTCTCCTCTTCCTTGTCCCGCATCTCTTGCAGGGATTGCCGGCTGACAGCTATAGCAGGGAAAGGCAACTTCTTGGCCACCTGTGTTAGGAAGCGTTCCACCTCACCAAATTCACAGAACCCACCTACTTCCACGATGAGGCGGCCAGCCTTCACTGCTGACACATAGTGGTCTATTGCACCTTTGCCACCACCCATGCGCTGCCCTAGACCTTTGCGTGTGATGGGCTTGTAAGGAGCAGGGACTCTCCACACTGCAAACATTTTCTTGGGATGCAGGTGCCGATTGATGGTCAGGCGTATCATTTCAAAATGACCCCAGCGGAGATAGCCACCACCAAGAGCCTGCAGGCAAGGGGAGGAAAAAGTATTTTCACCATTCAGAAATAGGAAAATATGTCAGGCACACAAACTCCTTCTGAGATCACAGGGTAACAGATATCTCCCTTTTCCAAGCTTCATGACTTATCTCTTCATATTCTTTCTCTATACAACTGAGAAGCCACATCCAGGTTACTAATGCTCACACTCACCAGAATACCATACTGTCCTTCTGTGAATTCTGTGGCTTCTTTAGATGGACCACGGATATCACGTAAATTCTTGAACTCTCGCCTGACCTTTGGTACAGCTGGCATTCTCTCAACAAATTTCAATCTGTTTTTCTCAGGAATAGTGATGCCTAGAAGAATAAAACTGGGTTCAGTATTTCTTGTGACAGTCTCCCACCTAGACTACCAAAGAGTTGTGTCCAGGTCCAGAAATCTCAGCTCATCATCCAAAGCTGTGCTTCCTGATTAGCTACCTATTGTAAACTATATAGGAACACTAGAGCCAGTAATGTTAACACACATTTAGGAGATGGTACGTCAAAGTAGGGACGCAGGTGGCGCTGTGGGTTAAAGCCTCAGCGCCTAGGACTTGCCGATCGAATCTCGATTTCGGCGGTTCGAATCCCTGCGGCGGGGTGCGCTCCCGCTGCTCGGTCCCAGCGCCTGCCAACCTAGCAGTTCGAAAGCACCTCCGGGTGCAAGTAGATAAATAGGGACCGCTTACCAGCGGGAAGGTAAACGGCGTTTCCGTGTGCAGCTCTGGCTCGCCAGAGCAGCGATGTCACGCTGGCCACGTGACCCGGAAGTGTCTCCGGACAGCGCTGGCCCCTGGCCTCTTGAGTGAGATGGGCGCACAACCCCAGAGTCTGTCAAGACTGGCCCGTACGGGCAGGGGTACCTTTACCTTTACCTTTTACGTCAAAGTTAACATTTGAGCTGATAACAGGCTATATTCGGATGACTTTGAATTAATGGCCCTCATGGTCCCTTCCAACTCTACAATTCTATGATTCTAAATATCACTTTGCCTTCCCCAGCTAAAGTAAACAGGCCAGCTGATACTATTTTTGTGTGTGTGTTTTTCAAATACCTTCCCCCACCTCAAGAAAATAAATAAATACAGCTTTCTGTGTCCTTTAAGTTCATTTTACATAGGGTCTTTATTTGTAAAGAGCCTTCTGAGGAAGATAGTAGATGCCACCAGCACGTTAGTGCAATACCAAAAATTGTGGTGGATTTAAAAGCTACTGGTAACACCTGCTAGAAACCAGGACTCTTCTGCACCAAAAGTAGATTCCTCCTTGCCCTTATGGTCCTGGTGAAGAGAAAAATGAGTCTTGGCGGTGCTCTTGAGAATTGCTTCCCTGTTTAGGTCTCCCCTCGTACTTGTACACTTAATACAGACAAGAGTCTGTGTATGTGCCCACACTTTGCTAAGCTAACATAAACTGGCCTTCAGTTGGGCACCAATTTCCCAGATACCAATGGAACTACTTGTATAGGACTGCAGCATTAAGATTTACTACCACTATGTTGGTTCGTGAAGTTAATTTGCAGCTATATTTGCTGTAGTAAGGCAGCAGTTTGAAATGGAATGAAATTTCCTTCTGTTAAATGGGAGAGACGTGAGCAGCTGATAGGGCTATTGCATGAAAGAGCCAAACCTTAGCAAAAAGTATAGCTGCTCTATTTGCTTTTTTAACAACAACAACAACAAAGCGGGGAGTTGGGTCCCCCGCTCTTCAGCACACGTTTGATTCTACGGTATTCCAGCACTAAGTGTTTTTGATTTCACTTACTACACAGGGAAGCAGAGTTGACATATTTCATGTGATCACTGTCTGCCTAGTACAAAATATAATATATTTAAGGAAATAATGTACACTAAGTGCACTTGTTGACCAAAACAAAGTGGACATTTTATGAGTATCTGTTCTAGTCTCAGAAAGCAACAGTCACTCTATGCCCCAACCACCTCAATCAAGGTTGTTCTTCTTCCTAACAGAAGGTGGGGGTCTAGATTTAACCCCCTCTCAACTCCTTCAAACAGTACTGCCAACGGTAGCCAAGCTAACCTGTATGATTTCAACACTGCATTTCAGTGCCTATGCAGTTGCTGCTGCTGGATGAAGAAAGCCAGCAGTGGGCTCTTCAAATGCTTGGCATTTCCTAGCTAGCTGAGGCTGCATACCTGGAAGGCTACTTCTTTGTGCACAGTGTCTTTGCTGTATTGGGGAGGAGATGGGCAAGTTCTCTAGGCGTAATGGCTACATGTTCTGGGAACAGCTCTAGAGAAGAGAATCTTTCTTTTGGGAACAATACTACCCCAGTGTTTCATTCCATGATATTTCATGTAAAGGTAAAGATACCCCTGACCGTTAGGTCCAGTTGCAGACGACTCTGGGGTTGCACGCTCATCTCGCTCTATAGGCCAAGGGAGATGGTGTTTGTCCACAGACAGCTTCCAGGTCATGTTGCCAGCATGACTATGCCGCTTCTGGCAAACCAGAGCAGCGCACGGAAACACCGTTTACCTTCCCACTGGAGTGGTACCTAATTATCTACTTGCACTTTGACGTGCTTTCGAACTGCTAGGTGGGCAGGAGTTGAAACAACAGGAGCTCACCCCGTTGCGGGGATTTGAACCGCCAACCTTCTGATCGGCAAGCCATAGGCTCTGTGGTTTAGACCACAGCGCCACCTGCATTAATTCCTGATGTATTCTTCCAATGTAGAACATCTCCAAGTGAATACCAATTATGCTTACCGCACTTCATCCTGTCATAAAACACTCATTATCAAACATCCATTTCATACTTTTATTAACACTCTCCCTTATTTCTCAACATACCACTGTAATCTGGTGGAAGTTTATACTGCTTCAAGCCAGCGGTGAAAATTTTGGTTCCACTGGAATCTAGAAGAAACAGAAGGCATAGTGCTTAAATTTATTATCAAGCAGAAACACAGATCCACTCTAACACATCAAAACATGGTATCTGATAACATCACAAAAATGTATGCTTTGAAGAGAAGCTGCCAAAAATGGGGGTATCTAAGTGCTGCAAAGGCAATCCGAGTTATAATTTGTTATGGTTTCTTCAAAGACATCATGCTGTGGACCATCTAGCTCTGGTGTGAGGAACCTTTGGACCTCCAGATGCTGAACTACAACTCCCAAAAGCCCAGCAACTGATGATGGGAGATGTAGTTCAGCAACATCAGGAGGGCCAAAGGTTGATAGCCCTTTGGTTTGCTAATTTCCCTTTGATTTCAGAGAAGATGCACCACACCTCAACATTCTTAATCAATTGGTCCATACATGGGAAGGGGTACAATTTCACATTACAAACAACAGCAGCCCAAAGAATGCTCAGAGATCAAAGAATTGACTTCTCTTTCCACATTCATCTGAATGCCACACCAATTCAGGGTTTCTACTAGAGCTTAGAAATGATGACACTATGGACACAAAGGAGGGGTGGGTTAGAACAGTCCTGCTGGATCTGAGAGGAGGCTTATCTCATTTCAGTATCCTCTAGTTCAGTGATCTTGTGCAGTTATTCCCGTGACTAGAATTCAGAGGTATGGTGTCTCCAATTCCAAAGGTAGTGCATAGTCCTTTTTACTAGCTGCCATGGATAGCTCCATCCTCTATGAACATGTCTAACTAGGGTTGCTATATTCTGAAGAGCAAGACTTCTGAAGAGCAAGAACTCTCATTTTACATACCCACGGAAAAGAATATGTGTCCTGGGGGTTGGGGGGGAGGACACATGGCTAACCCTAGTACTCTAAACACCTTCTACGAGCAACGCGGCCCCTCTCCCTCGACTTCCTACCGCAGAAAATTCCGGGGTGATCCTTGCTCCTCCTCCAGCGAGAAAGGCTGCTAAGACCACAGCCAAGAGCGGGGCCGGATCAAGCCCGAAGCCCACCCGGCACAGCTTCCTGCTCCCGCGGCGCCCAGCCAATAGTCCCCCCTAGGGGGGGGGGACGGCGAAGCGAGGGCACCGGCGAGCCGCGCGCGTTTCCCCGGCTGCTCCGCCCCGGCTGCTCGGCCCCTCCGAAACAGGCCTCCTCACCTAGCAGGGTCCCGCGGAGGCCGAGCAAAGGGCGCCCCAGCTGCTTCCACATCGTGCGACGCTGCCGTGAGCACCAGAAGGGTGGGCAGGGGTGGCTCTCCCGCAAAGAAGCTCCGCCTGACCTCGAGCCTCTGATCCCAAAGCGTGACGGAAGTGCAGGGCTCCACTTCTGGTGAGGAGGGTGTTAGTGAGAAGGGGACGTACGGAAACGAGCGGCAACACGGTTTAGTTCCGGCGAATAAATGATCCCAGGGCGTCTTTCTGGCTCTTCCCTGGGACGAGCTTGGTCCCCGGCCCCCCAGTGGCTAGAAAAAGCAGGGGAGAGTTTACAGGGCATGCGGACAAGGCAGCTTGGTTTCCAGCACAACAGTCAGAGAGCAAGAGGGGTAGTACCAGTGCCGGATTTACCTATAAGCTAAACAAGCTATAGTTTAGGGCCCCACTCGCTTGGGGCCCCCAAAATATTTTAAAGGGGGAAAACTGGATGTACATTTCCAAAATATAAGATAAAAAACAAATAAAACAAAACCTACATACAGCAACAGTGTTTTGTGTTGTGTAGGCTCCTATTTGTTATGTGCAAATGGCTTTAGATGCCTATTACGTCCATAAATTACCATATAGCATATATTCAACACAAAAAACAGCGACAATTTGTTGTTGACAAAGGACAGCTGGACATATAAAGGGCCTCATTACCATAGCTGTCAACTTTTCCCTTTTCTTGCGAGGAATCCTATTCGGAATAAGGGAATTTCCCTTTAAAAAAGGGAAACGTTGACAGCTAAGCTCATTACCTTCAGTAGCTTAGGGGCCTCATCAAACCTAAATCTGGCCCTGGGTGCTACAACTTAGCTTGCAGTCTCTATCGCAGCAAAGAACCTGGTGGCACATTAAAGGTCACTGGGAGCAACTTCATTTTAAGTAGGGGACCCTGCAAACATTTTCCTTCTTTCTTTTTCTTGAAATAGTTTTTGGGTTCTAGATTCAGGGCACCAAGTCATGGACGTAGTCAGGATTTGGGGGGGCAAGTCTTTTGTTGGGGGGGCAGAACCTCAGTTTGTTGTATTTTTATTGATTGGGGGGGCAGCTACACCCATGCACCAAGTTGATCTTTAGTAATATGCAACTAAAACCTCAGAAACCTGTTTTCTAGAATGGTAGCTGTGATCTCTCACATGGAAATGCCCTGCAGTCAGGACAGGACAGCTGTGATTATGTAGTAAAATTAGAGAACTGCTGGAATTTAGGTATGCTAGGGTAGGGTACAGCAATGGCTGTAGTTAATTTAAGTCTTGCGTATTGTAATCCTTGCATATAATATTAACCACTTTGTGGCTTTTTATGTATTTTTATTCCCCAGTATTCGTTTATGTACAATGTGCTCTTTGGGCATTACCCTGTTTCCCACTGGAAGAAAAAAGAACTTCACTTCCAACATGAGATGGGCAGGAATTTGGAGCAAGCCCTTCTCAGATCTTGAGCTATCTCTTTGGAGCTCCCTGTCTAGGGAAATGTGCCTTGTGGACATCCAGATACTCTTCTGCCAAATCATTAAAACTTGACAGTTTGAGAGAGCGTACCTTGGTTAGCTTATTAGTTTTCATATTACTGCTGCTTCAGAGTTATGATGTATTTCTCTTGTTGGTTGTATCTTTGTTATTATTCAACTTTTTTGCATTTTGAATAGAAAAGCATTTCATACTCTAACAGAAACATTCCATGCTAGCTTTTCTTCATTGATTTTGGTGCCTATCTACTGGTTAAAAATTGGCAGGTAGAATAGTTTTTCCATATCTTCATACTATCTCATCAGAAGTAATCCAATACAGAAGGAAGCAAAAGATAGAAATCATATTTACCCCTATTTTTGTCTGGCATAGACCATTCTTACTTTGTGAATATAAATGAAATCAGTGCTTAACTGAAATTGATACCAAGGTGTAGAACAATCTGAAATATGCACAGTATGATACACAGGAATCCAACTGCTTTATTTATAACTTGTCAGAACTGCAAGATAGTGCATATGTTCTTATGTAGCATGCAGCATGGCTGAATGTTGCATCTTCAAATAAGCTGCCACATCTCTTTAACCTGGAGCAGGAACTATACTTTGGTAAATATTTCTTTGAAGTAGTTCTTCCTATTGGCAGCTGGTTGCTCAGTATGTACTGAATTTGGCCACAATATGTTCATTGTCCGTGGGCTTGTAGCTGCCAACACCTGGAGACACAAAGCGGTGATGTTGAAAAGTAAGTAGTGCTCTACAGCTTGGAAATATAGCTTTTTCATAAAATCATAGAATTAGAAGGGACCCCAAGGGTCATCTAGCCCAACCCCCTGAAATGCAGGAATCTGCAGGCATAGGAGTCAGTTTCCCATCAGATACATTTGTTGACTACTGCCTTCAACATTGTAGCTAGCACATGCTTGTTTTATGCTGGATGTGTACCATCAGCTGAAGATGAAAAACAGAGAGCCTACCACTGCTGGGAGAGCACATGAAAGGTGAACTACATAAATAAATTTATTATCCCACAGCCTTCACAGCCTTCTCTATGTCATATCCTTTTTGCCTTGCTACTGTACCTCAAGCCTCAGCTTAGTATTCAAATCTGACTTTGACTCCCATTGGATATCAGATGTCCTCTTTAATCAAGTCTTCTAATCTCTTTATACAAGTTGGTATCTGTTCCAGATCTGAATTGTATTGTTATTTGTATGTACTGCTGTTATATTAAATTTTCTAGTAATTTTTTTATATATATCTGTTATCGATTTTATCTCTTTTTACATCACACATAGCATGTTATGATCTTGTAAATCACTTCACAGTGTCTCATGGGAAGCAATTTATAAATGAAATAAATAATAATAAAAGTTATCTCATTCAAATCCAGCTCCTGAGCAACGCCAACTTTTGAGCTGGTAACCTCACTAAAGCATCTGTCTCCCTAACCTTCTTTAGCCTGTACCCATGGACTCCAGTCACTGCCAAGGCAACTTCCTTGATCTTGTCTTGTGTCTCACCATTTATTAATAGGTGAGATTTGAATATCAATGGTCCCCCTTGCTCCTTGCCACTTTAATTGTATATACGAACAACACAGGCACAGCCCTGCTGCTGGTTTTGCTCTCTGTCCTACTAACAATTCAAACATAATAGAGGAAATACTGCCATTAACTGCGGAAGTTATCTGGAGAACATGCTCCCTTGTGACTGCAAACGGCCATTTTGTATTTCTTATGACTCAAAAGATTTCTTCATCAGACACTCCACCTTGGTCAAGGGGTTTGTTGCCACTCAAGAACTGCCAGTAGGTCTTGTCATCGGTGCTGCCATTGACACCATGGATAGAAATAACCATGGGCCCCCAGGAAGTTGATTCTGTTTGAAAGCTGTAAGTAAAAGGGGGAAATCTATCATTTGAGGAGGAATAAATTTCCGAAAAAAATTTTTAAGGGAAGAAAAAAGGGAAGTATCCCAAAAGTTTCAGAAACAATTCACCAAAATCTAGTGTTTAAAAATGATATTCGGTGTCCCTCAAATCATGGTATTAGCTTATTTTTAAAGAATAAATTTTCACAATTTTTCATCCTGGATTTCACCGCCCCCATGAAATGCTAGAGTTGACACATTCGCTCACACACCCCTGCCAGGCCTCAATTCTTTACCTGAATATAGTGGGATTAAGACGCTGAGCAGCTTCCAAGGCAGCAAGCAATACGGAGCCCTTGGGCACCTTCACTGTTATGGAGTAGTTGAAATAGGGTCCTATTAGCTGATTGATTACAGTGTAGTGCACTGTAATGTTAGGATCTGTGCAAAAAGACAGGAGAAAGCAGATACCTCATGATGCCCTTAATACCTAAAGCCAGTCCTGTAGTCCCAGAGCTAGTGGGGAGCCCATGACATGATCTAAGCCTTGTTGGGAAAATGAGCTGAAGATTTTACCACTGCACTATTAGTGCCCTTTCTTGTCATAAGCTCTGCACATGCATTCAAGCGAACAGGTGCAGGAGGGGCGTGCATGAAAGGACTAGCCCTAATGCCACTTCCAACATTTGCATATCAAACATATTGTGTAGTAGTAAAAGTAATTTTATTATTTATATGCCACCCATCTGACTGGGTTGCCCCAGCCACTCTGGGCGGCTCCCAACAGAATATTAAAAACATCAAACATTTAAAAAAGCTCCCTGAACAGGATTGCCTATTTGACTTTTATGAGACAATGATGGGAGGGCATTCCACCAGGGCAGACACCACTACCAAGAAGGCCTCCTGCCTGGTTCCCTGTAACTTCACTTCTCACAGTGCCTTTATTCATTGCTCAACAGATACAGTTCAAGTTTTTCTATCAAGGAAATTTAGTGATGATAGGGAAACTAGATTTGCCATGCAGCTGTTAGAGGTGCAGGAGATATGTCAGGGAAAAAGGCTGACAACCCTACTTGGCTTTTTTCCTAGCAGCATGAAAAGGTTATGTTGGAAAACAGATTAATTTAGGCCTTGCCTTTCCTATGTGCCAAAAGTCTGAAGCTGCAGTTCAATACCTTTAGGAACTTGTAAGCTGCTCTTGCATTGGCTCAGGTCAACACTCAGCGAGGTGCAGCCTTACCTGAGAAGCAATTCAGAGTCACAACATCCAAGTATGTTTTGCCCACTAGAGAAGGCAGGATTTGAGAACCCGCCTCAGGATTAGTAAAGGCTCCCTCATACATCTTCCTCAGCACTTCATCGATGGTCTTGGTGCATTTCCATGCTCCAGCAGGGTAGAACTCACTGGTGACACTGAGTGCCTGGAAAGCAAGCAAGAGAGAGAAGCTTGCAGTGGAGAGAAGGCAATGGGACACACACACACCGAATGGTGATGAACATGCTCCTTGCTTCATCTTCTGATGCATGGCAAGAGACATACCTGCATTGCCAGCCCAGTGCTATAGATGTTTCCAATGATGCCACTCTCCTGTTGTGAGTCAAGGATTTGTGCTGTGATCACACGTAGCGTCTCAGCAATGGCTCCCTCCATCTTGCTCCCCTTGCTCATTCCGTCATGCACACAAGACAGTGCCAAAGCCACCATGGCTGCAGTATCTGCAAATCACATGTCATCATTGCCTACCGACAGAGCTTTTATTCAGCCGGAACTTGCCGGAACTCAGTCCTGGCACCTCTCAGGTGGGCACCATTGCCATTCTAAGAAAATGAAGTAGGTGTTCACGGCGAGTTCTGTCACCTCTTTTTTCTAGACAAATAGCCCTGCCTACTGAGACTATAGGGAGCACCAGGGCAAATCTCTCTTTCTGATGTCCTGCTCAGCAAAGGATGACCCACGGAAGGGACACTAGGCAAGGTGAAGGAGGTCAGCCCTGCAGCTGTGGAGCATGAAGGCTGTTGAAGAGCAGGCACTGGAAGGAAGCAGGTCAAATTGCACCACACGGCAGGATTTTGCACTAGGAGTCCCTGACTCTCAAACCCCACTAAGCCATAAAACTCCCCATGTGTGACCTTGGGCAAGTCTCCATCTCACCCTACTGTGGCTTACTTATTGCAAGGATAAGTGTGTACACTGTCCTGACTAAACTTCTTGGAGAAAGGGCAGAATAAACGTAAAACTGAAAATTACTTTTTTTAAAAAAAAAGTATGTACAAGTGTGGTAATCTTACCTACACCAAAGCAGCCCTTGCTCTGGCAGCCTTTTACAATCTTAATGAGGGTGGCGGCAGCATTTTTGGCATCCGCACTCTTTTCCACACACAGGGCCAGGATATCTAGAGCCAGTTGGTAGTTGGTAGTCTTGGGGGTTCCAGTGTCATCTGCAACAAACATAGCTGTGTGTTATCCATTGCAGCTGCTTCCTGACTGCAGCAGGCTCCCATGCTCAGCCCAGCGCTCTTTGGGGTTCTTATAATGACTAGGGACGTGGTTATCCTCAAATGGCAAAGATGGGTGCTCGGTTCAGTCACACTAGGTCAGTAGTTCCCAATTAGCTAAGTACTGTGGGCCCCCTGTTTCCCAAAAGCCAAGCCATGGACCCCTTGCTTTTGAAAATGTTGATACCTCTATGGTAGTTGTTGTTCTGCGAATGATGCCATAGACCTCTGGGTGGGTTATACGGACCCCCCTGGTATCTGTGGACCACCCATTGGGAGCCACTGCACTAGGTGGTTATAAGTAGCCAGTGTTTTGGGAGCACATCCAAGGGCATATTATTGGTAGCATATCAGGGAGACATTCCTGAAGGATTCGGGCCTCTCAAACTCAGCTGAAAGCCACCATCCATGCAAGAGCTGGGAGAGGACACAGCCTAACATTGGAAGGATGGGAGGAGTTCAGCAGCCATTTGTCTTCTTACAGTAATGTTTGATCTCTTCATTGGTTTTTTCTTCCAAGGCACTGACCATATTGACACGTCCCCCTGCTGTTGGGACATTCTTCGGATCCACACAGGATGATTGGAGAGATAGGGCATAAAGTGCCACTTTGCCAGAGGTCATCTCTGCAGAAAGAGATGGGGAAAGACAGATATTGTGTATCCAAACAAGCATGGCTTGGTTCACAAACCTCTAGTGCTCCAATTGGACAACTAGGGGAAGCTGACACCTCTCATTCTCGACATCCCACCTTTTATACCCTTGATATCCTGGATCAACCGCTTTGTTGCTGTGGAATCTCGACCTCCAGCCAGGTTCAAAGCCATCACGACACTTGGACTGGGTGAACTCTGCTGCTTCACGCCATTTTCTAGCTGAGTCTGGAGACCTGTAACCAGCCACTGCTGAGCACTGGGGACAGCTGGAACCGAGAAAAGCAGAAGTTCATCAAGAAGCAACAACTGCCCCCAGAGCACTTACGTAACTTTTCAGTAGGACTGCAATTCAACTTATGACAAAATGCATTTTATTTTTTAAAATGTTATTTAAACATTTAACGCTGTACTGTTTTTAACATTTGATTGGCAGCCGCCCAGAGTGGCTGGGGAAACTCAGCCAGATGGGCGGGGTATAAATAATAAATTATTATTATTATTATTATTATTATTATTATTATTATTATTATTAATAATAATACTTATAAACTGCAATGTCATGTAAAATATAACAGGGTGGTGTACAACATAAAAGCACAATACCACTATAATAGCTTCAGTAAAAACATCAGGAGCGTGCTGATAAACTGGCTAATGAAAATAAACCATGTTCCCGAGCAGATTGAGATACATCTAAAAGAATGCAGGAATGACTCCTGCCAGACTTCTATCGGCACTATAAGTATTGTGGAAGCACCTTTTAAATCCTGCCCACATTGAATGGGGCTCTGTGGTAACTAAGGGTGCTTACAGACAGGTATATATCATGGGACAAGTGCTCCTCATTGATTCAAGGTTTTCTGCAGCTTCCTTGCGACATTGTTATCATAAAATGCTAGTCCACCCATGTCACACACCCACACCATTTAGTCCAGATTTACCCTTCCCAGGAGGAAATCCATTTGGTTTCTGAAGACCTTGTCTCCAACAACCTGCTTGTGAAACCTCAAGAACCCATTGGCAGTACTTCCCTCTGGAAGCACCCTAAGCTTTTTAATACTCACCGCAAGCCTCACTGGTCACTGTGCAAAACATGCACAAAAGGACAACAGCCGAGAGGGACATTTTGGACTGGAGTGAGTGTGTTTTTCTTTGACGTTTCCAAGAACACCAGAAGTTGGCGCAGGTCGAAAGCCTGTTTGGGCTTCCTTTATATAACCTGCAAGTGCAGTTCCAGTTCCCTCCCTCCCAATCTTTTGCTTTTCAGTTGCCACATCATCTCTGGTATTATTTAATTTGTTTATCTCTGTGACTTCCACAAGGTGATACCAGTGAAAGTGAAGGTTAATCACCATTCATGGGAAAATGGCCATTTGTTTGTGAAGTGTGACACGCTCCTTACAGAGACCAGGCAGTGCTGCCTGCATTCAGCATTGGGCGTGACATCTGGGAAGTGGCTGAAATTAAGCCCACTGGCATCTCTCCCACAGAACCTTCTCAGATAGCCTTCTGTTTGTTAGGAAGGAAAAACTGCCCTGCAAAATTGTCTCCTTTTTTAATATAAATTTTTATTGGTTTTCCATTGATTATACATATATACAGTCTAGATTACATAAGTTGCATATAACATAGCTATTACAAGAATCATATATATAGTACACAGTTATTTTAGGCTCCGCCGAGCCTCGGACTTCCCTTCACTTCATTGGTAAGTATCAGATAATTTCTAAAGTTACATGTTTTATCTCCTTTACATATTTGCCAAACACTGTTAGAGTTGTTCTAACCCTGGCAGAGTCATCGAAGTTCTATACTTATCTCTTATATACGTCAGATATTTGTTCCAATTTTCATGAAACTTCTGGTCATCCTGGTCTCTTAATCTTCCTGTTATTCTAGCTAAAAAGGTAAAGGTACCCCTGCCCGTACGGGCCAGTCATGTCCGACTCTAGGGTTGTGCGCCCATCTCACTTAAGAGGCCGGGGGCCAGCGCTGTCCAGAGACACTTCCGGGTCACGTGGCCAGCGTGATGAAGCTGCTCTGGCGAGCCGGCACCAGCGCAGCACACGGAAACGCCGTTTACCTTCCCGCTAGAAAGCGGTACCTATTTATCTACTTGCACTTAGGGGTGCTTTTGAACTGCTAGGTGGGCAGGAGCTGGGACCGAAAGACAGGAGCTCACCCTGCCGCGGGGATTTGAACCACTGACCATGCAATCGGCAAGCCCTAGGCGCTGAGGTTTTACCCACAGCGCCACCCGCGTCCCTGTTATTCTAGCTAGTTCAGCATAATTTATCATCTTGCTCTGCCAGTCATTTATAGTAGGTATTAATTCCATTTTCCAGCTTTGGGCTAACATAGTTCTAGTGGCCGTTGTGGCATATAGAAACAGATTTTTATCCTCTTTTTTATTTCCTTGCCAACTATTCCTAGCAGGAAAGCTTCAGGCTTTTTGGGAATTCAGCATTGGGCGTGACATCTGGAAAGTGTTCAGCATTCAGCATTGGGCATGACATCTGGGAAGTGTTCAGCATTCAGCATTGGGCATGACATCTGGGAAGTGTTCAGCATTCAGCATTGGGCGTGAAATCTGGGAAGTGGTTGAAATTAAGCCCACTGGTATCTCTCTCACAGAACCTTCTCAAAACAAAAAAAATTCCTTCCAGTAGCACCTTAAAGACCAACTAAGTCAGTTCTTGGTATGAGCTTTCGTGTGCATGCACACACACGAAAGCTCATACCAAGAACTGACTTAGTTGGTCTTTAAGGTGCTACTGGAAGGAATTTTTTTTGTTTTGACTATGGCAGACCAACATGGCTACCTATCTGTAACTAGAACCTTCTCAGATAGCCTTCTGTTTGTTAGGAAGGAAAAACTGCCCTGCAAAATTGTCTCCTGGGCCAAATTCCATGATTTCTTATTTACTTGTTAATCTTTAAAACAAATTTATAAACCACTTCACACCATGAAATGATCCAAGTCAACAAAAGTAGAATAAAACACAAGTTCTAAAAGCAAGAAGAACCATATCCACAGATTATTTTAAAAACCAATAAATACATTTCTGCAGATACACAATTAATATTCCATAAATGCCTGGGTCACCCTTCAGTGAAAGCCTTGTCTAGCAAAAAATATATATTAAAAAATGCCTTCAGTAGATACCTAATCATCATGACACAAGGCACCTGCCCAAGTTTGGCTGGTAATTGATTCCAAAGGACTGGAGCTGCAACACTAAAAGCCCACTTTCTAGTACAAGCTAAGTGCACCTCTGAGGCATGCAGTACTTGCAGCAGGGACCCATTTGTGGAGTGCAGTTGCAGGGCAGGGATAGGTGGAGTGAGTTAGGGATGAATAAAATACTAGGAGCTCTCAACAGTGACCAGAAAAGAAATGGCAAACGTATGCTTAGTTGGAGAATTGGGAGAGGGCTGTGTGTATGCTCCGTAAAAGGTGTGTGATCCAAGCGTGGCAATTCCATGCAAAACACTTAGTATGGAATGCTCTGGACTGCTTACTCCAATAAACAGCACCAGCTCTCCTGAGTAACAGGCAGGGGCATTTCCTGTGCCTAGTTATTGGCAGTCTTTAACCGGAAACTGTGGTTACTGGAGATGTACAAATCTGTCAATTTCAGCGTCTTTATTTCTCCTTTTTCTAGTCTTAAGTTCAGTTCCTTACATTTCTGAATCATTTTTGCAATTAAATAAAGTCCCCGTGAAGATCCATCAACATGTAATGAGATTACATTCACATGTGGTGGATTTGTGATAGGCTGTGGATGAATGCATCATCTTATTCAGTAGATCAGTCACCAGGAGGAGCCATTCCTCACTCACAGCTAATGGGGGACCAATAATCACATGAGGAGCCTTTTCCCCACTCTCCCAAAACTTATCTTGAAGAGAAAATGGGAGGGATGGACCATAGTATAGTCCTTCAGTAGCTCTATAGTTTGGAATGATGCTGACAAGACAACCCACAATTCACTCTGGGCCCTGCTTCCCTGACTGTTGAGCTGAACTTCATTTCCCTTTAAATCAATGGGATAAGTTAGTGCTGAATCATGATATAGCTAAAGTCTCATTACATACTCACCCCTAACCCTCATCTGTAATTCAAGTTTATTTTAATGGAGTTGTAAGCCACTTTGAAAGAGCAGATCTTCAAAACCTGTATGTCCATTGGTCCTATGTGGAATGCAAGTTGACATTAATCCTTGCCTTACTCACCTCTGATTCTGCCTCAGCTTTAATAAATTAATTGTTATTATTTTGCTCCATACTGTGCCCCTTTTTTCTTTTGTATTTCTCCTTAAATGCAATCATGACCTATTAATATTATTACAGGCATGCAATACATGCCTTTGTATTTTTAAATTTCTGGTATGGGCTTGGATACCTCCAGAAAATAATGACAGTCTGGGTTGTGTCTGGATAGTTTGTTTTGCCCTGACACAATACTTGGACCTGACAAAGGAGTATCAATAGTATCTGTAAGTATCTGTTAATATCTGTAAGTACCTTGTAGGCTGAATCTGGACTCTATAAACTAACAGTATTTGTGGTGCTGTCTATTGGATGCTGAACCTCAATGGCCTATGGTCAACCTGGGTATTTTTTTTAAATACACAAATAGTACAAAATATCAAAAAGCCTTCAGAGGCCTTCTTTTTAAGGGAACCAAACCTGGGTACCACAGGAGTCAACTCCTAGGGGCCTTGGGGGCTTCAGACCCCACAATAAAATATTTGAGGTGGCCGGGCTCCCACAAAGTTGATGGACATTCTGATTCAAATGGTGTGCATGCACTGTGTCATGTGATCAAATATGCAGGGCGGGGCTTACCTGGCCCCCCACAATATTTAATTTGTGTTGGCACCCCTCCTGGGTAAGCACTGCAATCCTGGAATTTTCCATCATGTGGAGAGCTGGGGTGAATATAATAATAATAAAGCAAGCAGGAACATACATTATGCTCTCTAAGCCAAGAGAAGCTGTGTGATGACCTTTAGTAATAGCTATTTTGTTGCGTTTTACTTCCTTGTAAATAGTAGCAGCTAGGATTGCCAGCTGATCTGAAAAAATCCAGTCTGGCTTCCTCTTACTCATTAAACAGCAGTTTGGTTTGCACAAGTCCACATGTAAAACTAAGAATGGAAAAGAGGTCGCCATTATCATCACCTTGCTACGGTCTGCAGATTAAGTTGCTGTAAAAATCACAGGAGTAGTAATCAGGTTGTTGTTTTTTTTAAAGTTGGCAACTCTGGAAGCAGCAGAAGGAAAAGCTCTCCCCCAAGATATGTGTGCATACACAGCAATTGTCACCTCATTTTATCACTCTGAGGGAGAGGTCTGCTTCTTAACCCATGTTCTGCATTGGATTCTGGAGAACAGATATTTAACCCTAATAAGAAGCTGATAATTCAAAACCATCATCCTTGCCTCTGTAGGAGTAGCTTTCTTTGAAAACTCAGAACTAATGCCATCTTCCCCAGGGATAACTTCTAAAACACACATGCCACTGACTGACTGCATTCTACTAATTAAGAGCAACACAACTATGTCCATAGAAGGATGTGGAAAACCCAACCCAGCATATTTCAAAACAAAGAAATCTTCCTCTTCATCCCTCTACAGACTTTTTTTTGTGTTGCTCTCATTTTAGGAGCTTCCCTTTCGCTGGACCATTTGCATTATTCACCTAACAGCAAGATGCTAATGTGAAAAGCACAAGTGACGTTGTCTATATACAGTGGTACAGGGGTACCTCGGGTTGCAGATGCTTCAGGTTACAGACTCCGCTAACCCAGAAATAGTACCTTGGGTTAAGAACTTTGCTTCAGGATGAGAACAGAAATCGCACAGTGGCAGCGGAAGGCCCCATTAGCTAAAGTGGTACCTCAGGTTAAGAACAGCTTCAGGTTAAGAATGGACCTCCGGAACAAATTACAGGTACCACTGTACATTGGTTTTCGAATATAATCCTTTCCAGAAGACCGTTCGAGTTCTGAAGCGTTTGAAAACCAAAAACTCAATAGCTGACAGCTAGGCCTCAGGATCTTGCACTCAGTGGAAGCTGCTTGGCATGTTTGATTTCTGAGTCATGTTCGAAAAACAAAACATTTACTTCTGGGTTTACGGTGTTCAAAAACTGAAATGTTCGTCAATGGAGACATTCGAAAACTGAGGTACCACTGTATATATTTCTAAGAATAAGAGGCACAGAGGAATGATTGTGCTATGGAGTTTAACAAGCTGTTACTGTAAACTGCCCTGAAGTAATTGGATAAAGGGACTGTGTATAAATATTTAAAACAAATAAATACAAAAATAAAACTCATCCATTTTATATTGCTGTTGTGCCAACCCGTGTGTTACCTGAAGAAGTATCATACAATTACAACCTCACCATGAGGCCATGTGATCTGCAATAGGGCAGGGATTGGGAGCCTGTGGCTTTCTAGATGTTGTTGGACTCCAGCTCCCATCAGCCCCATCCAGCATGGCCAATGGTCAGGGATGATGGGAGTTGAAGTCTAACGGCAGCAGGTTCCCCATCCCGATAGCAGAATGACAAGATGGGGCAGCGGTGCAGCAAGGAAGGAAGACCTTAGAAATGGTGCAGGGTTCTGGAGAGCTCAAAAGCTTGCATACTATTTTGTGACATTTTGATTGGCAATTATGGATTTTGGATTTTTCTTAGGGGCCAACACAGCTTCTTTTATCTTTTATATCCCCTGGTATTTGCTGCTGGACCAGTACAAAAGCCGGCAACCTGATTTGAGAGATGAAGCAGGACAAAGCAGAGACAAAGAGAAGGACTAAAAGGGAGGCAAAAGAAGAGACACAAGAGGGAGACCAATGAGATACTTGAGCTGATGTGAAGTGTTATAGGGAAGCTGCAAATTTCTGCCATTCTGGGACATAAAAAAATATCCCTGAAAATAAATGAGATTTGGAAGCACTGTATCATTATGACCTAAAGAGAGTGAAATTCAGTTGACAGGCTTTTCCTACTTACTACAGTCCAGGCAGCATTGTCCTTGGATGAGAAGCAGAAACACCAATCCCAGCAGAGGTCCCATTATCATTACTCAGATGCAGTATGTGCCTCTTGGTTGCTCTTGGGATGTAAGCACTACAACCAGGAACCAAGCAGTGACAAAGAGGTAGGTACAAGGGACTCCTCCCTTATCATGTTGCTTCCCCATAGCAAGAAAGAGATATTGAGTAATGCTAAGTAACGTGCGTAGATGTGTGTCCCTGCCCTGCAGGAAAGTACAGATTGACAGAATGACAGTTCTTAATAAAGTAGAAACAGGTAGAAACTTCCCTGTTTAGGGAAGTTTTTAATGTTTGATGTTTTATTCTGTTGGGAGTCACTCAGAGTGGCTGGGGAGACCCAGCCAGATGGGTGGGGTATAAATATTATTAATAATAGTATTATTATTATTCCATTGAACAAGCAAGGGTGAGAACATTTGCGTAGGCACAGGCTGTCAGTTATTCCAGGATAGAAGGGCATCCCCCACACACATAGCCACAAGTCACAATCATAAACATACTTACTTGGAAAGAAGGTTTATTGAAACCAATATGGCTTAATCCAAGTGAACGTTTAAGATTAGGGTACTGGGCTTTGTATGCTTATTGGTCACATTTCTACTGGAATACAAGGCTGTGGCTGTGGGAGAAGCAGGACCTTCTTCAGGTGTTAATGATGTGAACCCCTCCATCGTAGACATAGCTTGCAAATATGTGTAAATGGTTGTTGGCATCTATCTGTCTCTAGAGACAATGAAGTGCACTTCCATGAGTGAAGTCAAACTGATGTGTTAGCAGCACTGAAATGACCTCCCCGAAGTGCAAGCCTGGGCAGTGTATGTGGAGGTCCTGGGCCACCCAGACCACAAGACACCCCTCTCAGCCTCGCTGATGTGGTCCAAAGCAAACCAAAGCAAAGCAATACATTTGGCACTAGCTTGGCTGCAGGAGTTACTGGAAGGAGGCATACAAGATGCCATCGAACCACCTGAGGCACTCAAGATTTGTGTAGAGCATTTGTTGTTGTTTAGTCGTTTAGTGTCCGACTCTTCGTGACCCTATGGACCAAAGCACGCCAGGCACTCCTGTCTTGTGTAGGGCTTATATATTTTTAAATAAACCACATATCATAAAGACACCACAGTGTCCATTGTGCCTCATTCCAAAAGGAAACACAAACTCTGGGTAAGTGCCCGGAACCCCTGGAATCTCTCACCGCTCAGAGATTGGAGTAGCGTTCAACAATATATTTGTGGCCTCTTTCAGCGGATGGAATGTGTTACACCTGCCTTTCACATGTTTTAATATGTTTTTAGGTTTTTATTCAATTTTAGCTTCAAACATGTTTTAATCTTTGTACTATTTTGTATGCGGCTTTCAGTTACTTTTTGTTTTTAAAAGGTGACTAATAAGTGAAATAAGTAAATAAAATACAGTATTTTAGGATGTAAAAGGGAATGGTGAAGTATTATTTCATGCTACTAAAGTAAGCTGAAATTTATGGATATAAGATAATGGCAGCAGAGAAATACAAATTCAACCTGACTATAACTCTTGATTTACACAATATTCTATAACTTGAGTACTCAAGAGCAAGAAGCAAAAGTGGTGAAAAAAACTGAAAAGGAACATCAGAATAATCTTACACACATTTGACTTCTCAACAGCTGCCCATGATTAAGACTGTAATCCCATTCACACACCTGGGCTGAAGCCTTAATTAACTCAGTGGGCCTTACTTCTAAGTAGACATGCTTAGGCTTGTGCTGCACAGCTTCAATTACTACCATTTACTAGGGAATAAGCCCCACTGAACACAGTTAGACTTGGACTGCAATCCCAACCATGCATCCTAGTCCTATTGGACTCAATGGAGCATACTCCCAGATAAGTACATTTAGGACTGCATCTGCCCCTCTCCATTGCTGTAAACAACCAAGTGGTTGTATATGTATAGGCCATGATTCAACATGCTCCCCCATTTGGTCCTCAAGCCTGAGAATGAAGGACTCACCAAGTCTTCCATATACAAATTATCAATGATAAACTTTCACAGGCGGTTTGCATAGGACAGCGCCTCTGAGGTTATTATAATTCTTTCATAATGAATTGCTAGGAAATGGCTACCCAGTTTAGAAAGGGAAATAGAACCATGAATGAGCAGGTTCCATTGGAGGATGCAGAGACACCTGAGCAATGCATGGACTATAAATGGAGCCAATGGGAGAGGAGGACACTTTCTTTCCCACCTGGCTGGTAGCTGTGAAGGATGGAGAACCACCTACGGCTGTGGGCTTTATTTCTTTTAGCTACTGCTGTTTCTGCCCAAAATAACTCTGGTAAATGCTGGGGGAAGAAGGGGAAGTTGAAATTCTCTTGTGTGGAAGGGTTAACTAGGAACTGTTGAAACTTTTTTTGTAATGGTATGCTAACTCTCATGGGGTTGGTTTTAATAGGTGTTGACTTTGTCTTTGCTGTTAGATGATTTGTGTTGTTCTTAGAGGAAATTCCTCCTGTTATGAAACCAGCCAAGGTATAAGGTCATTAAAAAACTAGTCTGTGCAGTGGTTGGTGGCAAATGTTTACTATGAAGCTGCCTGGTACTGGCCTGGATTGATTGACTGATCTAAGTGGAGATAACTGGACAACTTTCTTTAACTTCCATTGAATTCATGGGGAGGTTGTTTCATGCTAGCAGGCTAGCTTTACTAGCTAGGGCTAACTAAAATGGGTGAGGGGGAACATTTGAATTTTCCAGAACTCTTCTTCAGACAGGCTGTTACTCAAAATGGGGGATAGATGTGGAATGAGGAAGAGAAAAGCCCTTTATGATAGAAATACCAGAATGTTATTGGATGGAGTAACCAGGGTGTGATGAGCAAACATATGAGTTACCGTATTTTTCCATGTATAAGACTAGGGTTTTTTACCAAAAAATTAGGTCTAAAATTGGGGCTCGTCTGATACACAGGTAGTGCTGAGGGGTGTTTTCTTAATTTGGAGTCCCCCAAAATAGGGGGTGTCTTATACATGGGGGCATCTTATACATGTAAAACTATGGTATGTTTCACAAAATGAGAAGTGGGGAAACTGGCCATGAAGAAAGAGCCCAAAGGTCACTGGAAGGTGGGGCAGCAGCAGCTTCCTGTTGAATCAGGAATGTGACCTCTGTGGGGCTTCCTCTCTGAGGAAGCATACAAAGAGGAAGCCCATTAATTAGACTGGACTGCACCAGGTTTCCAGTTGCACACTGGACAACTTGGACAAAGCAACAAAAGGAGCCATTCCCCACAATCATTTTGAATTAAATGCCAGAAGTTACTTAGGTTCTAGTGCAGCCAAAAGCAGAATCCATTGAATTGCTGTCAGGCAGACCTCAAGAGAAATATGTGGTACCTGCCACTCTCTCCCGCATCCTATTTCAGGGATTTCAATAGGCGTCTGGTTAGCCACTGTGGAAAGCAAGATGCAGGGCTGAGAGGCTGCTTTGCCTACTAGCTGCCATATTCTTTACAGTAACATATTGGTTCTGTTCATGACTGTAAAATGATGTGTGTCAGTGTTCACTAAATGACCCGTCCTTGTGCTTTCTGCAGTGTCTGTGTCATGCGGCAGCTCACACGTATTGATCACAGTGCCGGTGGATCTCTTTGGGACGGGCGTGGCTGTTGGCGTTCATGAACTGACCCTGGGATCTGGCTGTTCCGTGACTGCTGTTTACCAAGATGTGCTGCAGCTCGAATACCCTCTCCATGCATGTGGAGCCATCAGAAAAGTAAGAAAACCTACACGGAATTGAGGAAGCTGGACTAGATGGATCTCAAAGATCCCTTCCAAATCTAGGATTCCAGGATCCTTTGTGACTTGTCTGGGTTATATACAGAGCTGTAGCTAGGGGGTGGTAAGGTGAGCCCCCACCAGGGGCGCAGGCAAGGGGGGGGCGCAAAATTGGCTAAAAATATATCCATAAATATGTCTATAAATAAAATATTGATTATTGCCTCATAAGAAAAGGTTTTAAATAGAGGATGAGTTGAATGGGGTTTAAAATAGAGCATGAACTGAATGAGGGGGGCAAAGGGTGATGAGCAGAATTTCTTTAAATGCTCTTTCATGAAATTTAACCTGATTGTGTCATAGCAGTTTGACACCAAAATATAAATTTAACATTCTAGCATTATGCTGTGTAGATGACAGCTTCCGTGGACTTTGGGGGGTTTGCACTTGCCTCTGTACTGCATAGCTTTGATTTCTGCTTTGAACAGCTGGGTGGTAAGAAGACTGGGAGTTTATATAGGCTCAATAACATTGGGTTTTCCTGAAATGCTATCTCTTTCACAGTCTTGTAAAAGATCCTAAAGACTTACAACTTATATCTGGCTCCTAGTTCCTCCCAGACAGTATCCACTATAGAAATGTTCTCTACTACATACCTTCCGCTGCAAATGGTGTGATCCGGACCAGTCAGTTCTCACATCCCATAGATTGTTTCTACCTAAGGTAAGTCTTGGTTCTGGAAGGAATATTGTGCAAGTGAGAGATGCTGGGCTATCCCATTAATGTAAGAAAAGAAGGTGGGGCCTTCGCCTTCTTCTTCTTCTTCTTCTTCAGATTTGCAAAAGACAATAAGCAAAGTAGCAAACTAAAATACATTTTTTAAATTAAAAAAACCCAGTCATAACGGTAAGGAGAATCAGTGCTGTTTTTCTAGAAAGGGAGGTCCTAGAACTCACCATGAACGCCTCCCTCGTTCTCTTAGAATGGCCATGGCACCCACCTGAGAGGTGCCAGAACTGAGTTCCCGAGAGTTCTGGCTGAAAAAAAAGCCCCGAGGAGAATAAAAATAAAAGAGCTAGAAAAAGAATGAGTAGCATAAATGTGTAGCATATATTCAGTCATGGGATACAAGGTTCATATGTATACAAAATATATCCAGGACTCATAAATGTCTCCAGATAAAATCATGTTTAGTAGGAATATGCCAACCATGAAATTGTTTTGTCATATAAATCACAAACAGCCCCCAAACAGATGCAAAGTCTGAGGGGTCTGCAACACCTCTGGCAGCATGCCTCTTATGCCTTTGATCACATCTGGTCTCCAAATACTTAAATGTGTGGATCTAGCTTCTCCCATTGGCTATCTGGCCAAGGTAGCATCTTTCATTCTAGGAAGAATGTTTTAATGGATGGATTGTGTTAAGGAGATGTTGAGATGTCTTGGTGTCTATCCCTAAGGTTTGATCTTTAGCAAAGTGTGGCAATTTAGTCTGCAGCTGCTAAAACACCATGTACTTTGGGGGCCTACAAGGATAATAACAGCATGCAAAAAGAAAGAAAAGGCATGTGATGCATAAGATCTGTCCTACAGAAAGAGCAATAAGCCTTCTGAATTATATAAGAAGGAAGTAGATGAAACCTGGTTCCTCTTCTAGGTCATGGAATGTCTCCTCACTTGGAATACAGCCCACATGGATCCCTTTCAAATCCACCGTGATGGAAAATCAGCGCTTGGAGTTTGCCCTTGAAGTCTATGACAGTGAGTGCTCTTAATCAGCTGGCTAGCATGCTTCTCTCCAATTTACAGTAAGCTGCAATATTAGTTAAACCTAGGAACAGAGTTGCCCACTTGATTAAACATTGGTTGGAGAGAGGTGACAATAGTTTATTTGGGAAACAAAAGTTGTTTTCTTATAGGGTCGTTTGCTTCTGGTGGACACGTGTTCCATTTGCACCTCTGCAAGGTTTTTTGGGGGGTTTTGTAAGCTTTTATACAGTAATGGCTGGTGGTCTTTGGCTCACAGGCTGCATTCACCCGTGGCCAGTTCCCTTGGCCTCGGCCCAGTATATCTGAAGGAGCATCTTCACCCCCATTGTTCTGCCTGGATACTGAGATCCAGTGCCGAGGGCCTTTTGGCGGTTCCCTCACTGTGAGAAGCAAAGTTACAGGGAACCAGGCAGAGGGCCTTCTCGGTAGTGGCATCCGCCCTGTGGAATGCCCTCCCACCAGATGTCAAAGAAATAAACAATTATCTGACTTTTAGAAGACATCTGAAGGCAGCCCTGTTTGGGAAGCTTTTAATATTCAATGAATTATTGTATTTTAATATTTTGTTGGAAGCCGCCCAGAGTGGCTGAGGAAACCTAGCCAGATGGGCGGGGTATAAATAAATCATCGTGACCATCATTTATTAATATTTCAACCTTTTTGAGTCCATGGCTCCCTTGACCAACTACCTTCTTTCTGTGGCACCCCTGTGGCACTCAGGAGCCCAGTAATGTCACCCCTTGCCTTCAGAGATGGCAGCCCCTCTCTTTTTCTAACACCCTCCCTCGCAGGCCTTACACAGCAAACACAAGGCCAGTGCAATGCCTGTCTGCCGACCTGCCTGTCCGGCCTCCCACTTGCCTGTCCATTCCCAACAGCAAGGGATGGTGGACTGGCTGGCTGGACTCCCTCGCCCACTTGCTTACTCCAAGGCCACTTCAGCTCCTGGCAACCAGTACCCCCTGGCCAGCCCCAGAGGCCCCATTCACCTGGGGAGCTTGTGGCCAGGGCTGGTGCAATAAGCAGCTGTGCAAGCCTTTGAGAAGCAGAGACTTGAGAAGGCATCAGAGGAGGGAGGGGAGGAAAGAGAGGGTTGGAGGCCACTGTTGCCTGTGGCACCCCTGGCCATCATGCAAGGCACCCCAGGGTGCCACCGTACACTGGCTGAAAACCACTGCACTAGGAGCTAATTGCCAGGGCTGGGCATGGGCACCTCATGCTCCTGCAGAACACATACATGCACAGACACATAGGCCCCTCCTCAGCTGATCAGTCAGTGGCGAGGTTACATTATGCAGTATGTTTGAATGTTGAATGTGTAAGTGTATGACTAGGGACAGCGGATAAAACAAGCACCATTAGATGTGCTGCTTGCTAAGTGTTTAATGGTTATTGTATTTGTTTAAAAACCAGTAGAAATTTGTTTTAAAATGGAGAAGGGACAGCAGCAAGGAGGAAATGGCTTACACAGAAGGGGCCCATTAAAGAAATCTAACCCAAGTCCTTCCAAATAACCTGGAAGTAATACTAGCAGGTGAAGTGCTGTGTTCTAGCAAGGGAGCTTGTAGTGATGTGGCTCTTGGCTTGCTTTCTTACTGACGTGTATGTAATGATTCTATGTTCTTCCTTCCAGGTACCTGGTCAGCACCTAGGTCTGACCCCACTTACTATCTTGGGGATCTAATCAACATCCAAGCATCAGTAAGGAAGGGCAGCCACGTTCCTCTGAAGATCTACATTGATGAGTGTGTTGCCCGGCCAAACGCTGAGTCCTCTGTGAAATACGAAGTCATCACAAACCATGGGTAGGAGATGGGGAGTGGCAGGCCCAGGCATGGGGGAATGGCAACAGGGGGAAAGAAAACTGAAATCAGTTCTATGGCTGTGACCACATTCAACACTGAAGTTAATTGAAAATGGGACTTGAGCTAGGGGTGGCAAAGCTCTTCTAAGCTAGGGGTGGCAAAGCTATGGGCCTTCCAGATGTTTTTGGAGGGCAGCTCCCTTCAGCGCTGACCAGCAGAGCCATGTGCTGCCGCCGCCATTGTGCTTAACTGGATCCAGAGTTTGCTAGAAATTGTTGTTGTGCAAAAGAAAGGAAGAGATATTAAACACTATATGTCTGTTGAAATAAGAGTACGTTCGCTTCTTCTTTTTTCTTGAAAGATAGATGTTTAGCTTGTTTAGAAATTGACCAGCTCTGCCATGAGGGTGGCACTCATGCCAATAATAGGATGGAGGAAATTGGATCCTTCATGCCTGCTTCTGTCTGTATTGCAGGTGCCTTGTAGATGGGCAGCAAAGCAACTCCCGTTTCCTCCCCACACAGGAAGATGGAATCCGCCGCCTCCAGCTGGACACATTCACCTTCATTGGGGCCTCCAACCACCAGGTTGAGGGGGAAGGGGGGGAGGGAACTGAACCTCTGATATGGGACTAGTACTACACTAGTTTTATGGTCAACTGCTGTTTGGGGGGACAGTGGAGTTAGTAAGCATGTGGAAAATCTAATGTCAACTTTATGGATGAGACATTGTCTCACGTCAATGAGTCTGTGTGAGTGATGAGGGCATCCTTCTGTTAGCCTTCCAATTTTCCCATCCTGTGAGGGCCCATGGGCCGTGTTGTCCTGTCCCCCCATTTATCTCACAAGGGGCTTGAATGGCACATCCACAATATCAGATGCATCCTAGTTTGGGCGGTGCTGGTGAGAGTCTTTGAGTCTCCATGCCAGGCATTTGCACTCTGCCACTGGGTAGATGAACCTGCCCTTGTGTGTGTCAGATTTAGTTTTGCAAGGTCCTCCCTAGCCTACAAATGCTAGAAACAGAGTGACAACCTAATGTACAACCTAATTTGATTGTCTAGATCTACCTCATATGTCACTTGAAGGCGGTGCCTGTTGGCTCTGCGGACCCTCGCAACAAGGCATGCTCCTATGACCTCACTACTGCATCATGGAGTTCCTATGAAGGAGGAGATTGCTCCTGTTGTGGTTCTCCTAGTGGATGTGAGAGCAAGAAGAGGAAGAGAAGGCAACAGCAGAAGAAAGGTGAAATCCTCTCCCTAAAACCTATTTTGTATCATTGACTTTATGTACCTGCTAATCAAAAGGTTCAAAAGAATGACTGCCTACTGCAGAGATGCAGTTGGACTCCAACTTCCAGTATTCCCAAGTCACAATGGTCAGTGGTCAGGGATGGATGGAAATTGTAGTCTACATCTGAAGGACACCATGTTGACTTCCGTTGGTCAACTGGCTCCATTTGGTGCCCAGACAGAAGCAGCCACTTATTTGTAACTTGTATGGCTTCACTCGCTCGTTTCACCATTAATGCTGGGAACAACTTTTCCAACCATGACCTATATTTGGAGGAGAGTTAAAACAGCTTGCCCTGTTCATTTCTATACAAGAGCTGTACAGAGAAGGCTGAAAATACTGTGTTAAGGCAGTGGGGTGACAACAAATGGGCGAGTAGGTCTGTATTTGTGAGCCTTTGATTTGTGCTTCCTCCTTGCAGGATTGTCTGGAGAAGCCAACCTCAAGCTTGGTCCCCTTGCACTGAAAGGAAAGCCAACAAACAGCTCCTCCACACTGAATGACGACAGCACTTCTGAGACGATGTCTGTGGTGACCAGCTATGCCACACTCAAGGCTCCCCAGGCTGCTGAGTTGCCTGCTAACCAGAGGGTGACTATTATCGTGAGGGAGAGAGTGAAGGAAGGATCTGGTAAGAGCTTCAGAATTAATAGAGAATGGTCCAAACACAATGATAAATTTTTCAGCACAGCAACGACTTAAACTGACAAGACTAATTATGTACGTTAACATGAAACAACCAAATTGAGCTGCACAAAATTCTGACATGTTTTTGGCCATAATATTTAGGAGTGAAATAAGATGGAACAAAAAAATAGCCCTCTTGCATTTTATAGCAGGGGGACAGGCCCTTCAGTTTGTTACCTAGGAATTCCATGAGATTTGAACAAGGTTCTGTCACTTAGGCCATATGGGATGGCATTATTTTGTGTAGGCATGGTGCAAGACAACTAGGTGTGAACAGCACCAACTCCGCAATAAACTGCTATGTGGAGAAGGGCCTGTTATTGATGCAGTAGATGACGTCCCCTTTCTGTAAGGCTTGATTTGAGCCTGGGCTCAGATCCAAAACCTGTATTTGCCCCCAGCAAAAGTGCCTTTTGGCATCAACAGAGTATACTTTCCTTGTCACTGAAAAGCAACAACCAGTTACTTTGAGACTGGAGGCCTGTAGGTCTAAAAGCCTTGACACCCAGTAAGCTCTGTATTTTATTGCACAGTGCCTTTCTAAAATTTGAAGTACAAATAGTTCTGTGATGTGGATGAAGTAAGGAACAACCAGCTTTATAACATCTCTGTGAACTGCCTCTGTTGATACTCCTCTTTTCCCTCCCTTCTGCCAATAGGGTTCTTCCTCCATTTCCCCTTCTCCATTGCCACCATGGTCATAATAACTACCTGTGCCTTCATTATATTTCTATCGATTATGGGCTGCTACTGCTCCAGCAGACGGTCCCGTCGTGGATATCGCATGAAGACTATCCGTGCAGCTTTGGTGGAAGTTAGTGCCGTTGCCATGGCACCTGCAGCAACTGGCTCAGTAGCTGTTGTTTCCGCTGGCAAATCCAGAGCTATCTCCAAGAGACCTGACAGGAGAGTAGCCAGCAGCTAGTGGGCAAATGCCTTCTCTCCGAAGATTCAGCTGTTTAACAAATAAATGATTGACAGTGCAAAAACACAAAAGTGTGGTGGTATTTTATTAAAAATTGTACACAAGGGATTTGAAGTGGAGAGTTAAAAACAAAAATGGAAGGGCAGGCCCATGGATGTATTCCTCTGCTCTCTAGAAATTGCTTGCCTAGTGGTGCCTGTGAAAGACCTTAGGACCTTTTCGAAATTGGAAAGTAATGAGGGAGAAATGTGATTCAGTTTGTATTTAAAGGTGAACCTACCAAATTCACACTTCCTGAAATTATACGAGTTCTGAAGCAGCGCCATCCTTTGAAATTCACTCTTGTCCAAATTTTGCAATGTGGTTCTCCAGTGAAGTAATTTGTGCATAATACTGCATATATGAGTGAAAATAACATGCAAAAAAAGTATATTGGGGGAAATTGTGCTATGAAAACTGTCTAGATGGGAAAATTGCATACAAATCTGTGTATATTAGGAGAAATTTGCACTAACATGCTGATAGGTTTTCATGGGGACCTTTTTTTTTTGTATACTGATTTAAATACAGTGGTACCTCAGGTTAAGAACAGTTTGAGGTTAAGAACAGACCTCCAGAACGAATTAAGTTCTTAACCCAAGGTACCACTGTATTTGGAAAAAGTGAAATGGAAAGAAATAAAAATTGACAGATTTTCCCACCCCTTTTTGGAGGTCATTATGAATTTTACACCACCCACTCATATTTCTATGTGATCATGTGTATGCTTCTTTAGATATGCAAGCTGGAAGATAGGCAGACCCATGGGATCTTTGCCACAAGAAACAAACATGGCCACTTTCTCTTGTAAACTGTTTAAGTTCCTAGCTTGCTGCCCTCTTCCTCTGAGTCATCTAATCAGGACAGAATAACTACAAATTAGGGGGACTAATAAGAGGAGTTCCCAACCTGCCTTTGTCATGCAACACTACTGTGGGGTAGCAGTCAGGAGATATTGGTAGGGTGGGAATGCTGTTCCTCTGCAGTCTTTTCTCACTTCAAGATGAGCCTTCCCCCAATGAAGACCAGCTGAGGAAAAACAGCAACACGCTAATGCTTTGAGAAGCCTCAGGAATAGAAGTTACTGGTGCTACAGGAGAGGATTTGCAAATCACTCCTCACCCATCCCTTTCTGCCTGTCTGTTGCTATCTCTCTTCCTTCTCTTGTTCAAATGTCTTTCATAATAAATAAAGCAAACCCCCCTATTTTCTCTATCATTGTAAATAAAACAAAACCACTTTGAGTAAGCGGTTTAACTTCCAAACCACAAAATGTGTCATCTGAGGTTACTTTGGATAAACAGCTTGAGGAACAGGTGGCAGCAGAGAGGCACAGAATAATAACAGCAGGATTGCCTGTGACAAGGAAGTTCCTTGTCCCAACTTACTCTGCTTTTGATGTGCATATGCAATGACTATCTCAAAGGTGTACTCTTCTGCTTAATTGTGACACGAATGTGCCTTACCTTTGGATGGAAGCTAATTTGAGGGGAAGAAGGCATCCAATAGCAGTATTTCTCAAGGAACTGTAGGGTAGGTAAAGGCAAAAGGTAAAGGACCCGTGCCCTTTGGTGTTGCTCCGCTGGTGCTGACCCACCACCCATGGTGGAACCTCTTTTTAAGCTGGGCAGAAAAGCACCGGTGCTGGGAACACGCCCTGTGCCAGCAGCAGAAATCCCTGCCTGCGCGCGCTTCTTGGCTTGCTCAGCACCTGCATCGCCACTGTGTGGCAGTACTGCTTCACTCAGGCCCCACATAGGTCTGGTGGGGGTGGGCGGGAGTCAAAGTTCTTGGGTAACCACATTCCTAGAAGGGGCACCATTCGCCCTTCTCTTTCAGGTGAGAGCCTGTCTTGTCATCTACATTACCTGCACAATAGTGGTGGCTGTGATCAATGTTTTCTACTTGGAAGACATACTGTTCAGTCCCTGTTATGGGAACTTGAGGTGCAGTAGAACTGAGGAGTACTGTGAAATGGGGCATCAGGTTGCAGTGAGTACTTCCTGGGTCCAAGCCAGGTCTCTGTTTCCTCCATGAAAACTACTTTAGAATAAACAGTGCTACTGACATACAGATGTGGAAGCTGCATCGGAGGGGTGGTGGGTAGGGAGTTATTAATTGCAAGTATAATGCTGGGCACCCTCTCTTGTTTAGATGCATACAATAAATAGCATGCACGCACCCACAAGTTAAATTCTACAAGAAGAAAATTCATTTTCTGGGGTCAAAGCATCTAGGTGCAAATGCACTACAGTAGTCCTTGAACTTAATCCGTTCCAGAAGTCCGTTCCAAAACCAAAGCGTTCCAAAACCAAAGCACACTTTCCCATAGAAATGAATGCAACATGGATTCATCCATTCCAGACTTTTAAAAACAACCCCTAAAATGACAAGTTAACATGAAAGTAAAATTGGGAAATGGGGGGATAATGGGGATTATGTACTTTTTTAAAAATTGCCATGTTGGAATTCCTAATAAAAAAAATTATTTAAAAAACAACAATGAACATGTGCTGAGCTGCAAATGTCCCACCCATAGCAGATATGTCATGCTGCGCCTACTGGTGTGAACATAAAAAAGCAGGATGCACATTTAGAAAAAACTCAGTGCTCCTGATGCTGTCATCTGCTGGTAGCTTACAACGGAAAAGCAATAGGGTAGCACTAGGAACCACCCACCGGGAAGCAGCCATACTCTGATGAAAGTCCTAGGAATTCTTCTATAGAGATGCCTAGCTCCCCTCCAGAATTGCACTTTTCACCTTCCCTGCAATTGTACTGTTTAAGTCTGTACTGTACAAATATCTTCAGCCACAGAAGCAGCATGTGCCTCAGCTACTGTGCCATATGTTTTTTGTTTCTTTTGCCTTTTCTGGCTGCAGTATGCTTCTGTGTGATTTCCCCCCTACATTGAAACCCTGGAGTGACTCTGCCAGTCAATGTAAACAATATTAAACTAGATGAACCATGGTTTCCTATGTTGTTCCTATGATCTAGAATTGCAAGGCCTGCAGACCTGTGCTTCCAATACCTTAAAATCAATGGGACTCACATCTAAGTAAATGTACTGTACCTCAGAGTCAGCTGTCAATAAGACTCTCCTTTGAGCAGAGAGTAACAGAACGACCATCTCATTCACTGTCTCATGCTCTATTTTGCAGGAGTGTTGTACAGTCATGCATAGCAATCTCCTGGTTTTAACTTCCCTAGGATTCTTTATTTGCATCTCCATGGCAGCCTTTGGATGCAAAGCTGTGTGTCGTAGATAGTCCACCGCTGATTAGGATGCGGTAAGTTTGCTAGTCTTCTATTATGGGAGGAAGCGGGTGCCAAGTGATGTAGGAAATAGCAAGGTCAGAGATTCATGAGTTGGAGAAGAGGAGGCTGGAGACAGTGATAGAGGCACATGCTATTTTGGTCACTAATGCCCTGCACCAAACACCATCACATCCCAGACTTATATAAGTGATGAAATATAATAAAATTTGATTAACTGTGAACACAGGTGGGGGACTGCACTGTACTGCTGCATTTCTGTAGGGGGGGAAACCCTACAGAGATTGAAAAAGAAAAACAGTCCAGGCAGACCTATCTGACTTAGAAGGTTACGGCTTGCCTGCACATTTTCCTTTATAACTTTCTTTATAAGAGCCCAATTGACTTGGAAGGAAGGAAGGAAGGAAGGAAGGAAGGAAGGAAGGAAGGAAGGAAGGAAGGAAGGAAGGAAAATGTACATGTGTATCCCCCTCTCAGTACAATGGCCCTGTCTGGGAAGTAAATATGCTTAAAGGTTACACCCATGGTGTGGTGGCCACAGATAAGGCATTTTTAGGCAGGCTCTAGCATTTAAATCAGACACGAAGGGGGAAGGGAGGAGGAGATGCAAAAAGGCTGGTAGAGCAAGGCTGACTGCTGACTGCTTATGAGAAGAACCTGAGCTTCTGTTTTCCTTCACAGCCCATTGCCTCCTGAGGCATTAATGGAATGGAATGGTTGCCTGGCATTTCCTCAGTTCCATTGAAGTCAAACAGAGAGCTGCAACTCTTTTTCCCTGAGTCAGGGGTCCTTTACCTTTACCTTTAAATGTCATATATAATTTCCATTATCTAATTGCTTCTTTTGCATTTCCAATGACAAGTTCCAGCATAGCTCTGTGTCGTCCTTCCTCTTTCGCACAGAATACCATTCTAAACTTTTTGGTTGTAATAACTTCTGTCATTACTCTCTTAATCTTGAAACAAACAGCAGACATTATGTTCTCACCATGAAATATCATCCTTTTAAAAAAATCTCTCTATTAAGTTTAGTTTCAAACACCAGCCTAAGGAAGAGTTCTATGAAATCTGAAACTTTGCATACCTCACTGTGAACTTTGGTTGGTCCTAATAAAAAAGGTGTTTTCCCCTGGTCCTGTGTTGTTTTTCTAAATGTCTTGTAAACCAAGTACCTATCCTAGGGAAGTTTTTCATGTCTGATGTTTTATCGCTTTTTATATTATTATTATCATTAATTCTGTTGGAGCCGCCGAAGTGGCTGGAGAAACCCAGCCAGATGGACGGGGTATAAATAATAAATAACTGTTATTGTTGTTGTTATAACAATGTGATCTTGTGATGTCCACACATTTCTATCTCAATGCAGCCCAAAGAGAGGGACAGACACCTCTGGCACCACACAGTAATAGCTCACACTACTCTAATGGTAATAATGGTGATTTAAAGTTATACAGACGAGAGCATGGAAATGGAAATTAAGTTGAAGAACAAACTCATTATTCTGCAACAAAAATGCAATTGCCTGCAAGCCATTAATTTCCTTGCCATTCAGAATTCCCTTTTCAGATAAAAATAACTGAGTGGTTCTATCTTTCTTCTAATTCTTAAAATACCACATTTGGAGTCCATGGTACATGTCTCTGCCCTGCTCTGCCTTGCCAACATTCTGAGGCCTCAATTATAGTAAAACAATTTTTGCTTCCTCTGAGCCACTTCTGTCTATGTTCCTGGGGCTGATGTGAACTTATACAGATTAATCTTCCAGGGACTACAAAGAGAAAACTCTCTTCTGGGCAGAGTCTAATAAAAGGAATTATACAAGCATCCTTTCTCATCGGTAAGCCATAGCTCTAACCTATAAGCCTCATAAAAGACAGCTGCTATGGGAGAAGCAAGACCCTCTTGGACGGTTAATGCTGTGAGCCTCAGAAAGACACCACAATCTCCATTGTGCCTCATTTCCAAAAGAAAACATGGACCATGGCTGAGACTGCCTGGAACCCTCTGGAATCTTGCACCACTGGGAGATTGGGGTGTCGTGCAACACCCCTCAGAGGTTGGGTTGTCCTGGGAAGATCTTGGCACTGGCAAGTTAGATGGGGTATTTAGGGCGCTGCTGAAAACACGTTGTGTTTCACCTCGTCAAATGCCTTTTCTTTCGGTTTCTAGAAACCGAAATTCTCTTATTTGCTTGCTGACATTTCTCAGAAATCAGGTGACCACATATAACCACAACATAACTGGCTATGCGCTAGCTAAGGGGAGGAAGCTAAGTCTGAAAAGAATGTAGCTGCATAGCTCCGTTCTTCAGGCCTGCTCTTCATTCTTCTGCTGTTCCCAAACACAGTATCCCTTTCACCACAGCCACCTGTTTTCTTTAAGCCCTCCTCAGTCAGCTCGAAGCAGAAGTGCCATCTATGGAGACTACACCTGGCTCTCTTTTCTATCCACGGTAAGAATGTTTGGGCAAGCAAGGGTGACTCCACATTGATGCATCAAATGCAGCTGCATAGGCAGTGTCAGAGATGGTGATAATGATGATATATTAATTTAATGCCAATATAGGCTTCCAAGTGGATCACAAGTGTTCTGGATTAACCAGTGCTGTATTGGATTAAAAGGCTGAATCCTATGCATGTTTTCTTGGAAGTAAGTAAGTGGGTTTGAGAGTGTTGCTCTCAAAGAACTATACAGTTATTTTGTATTATTACAACAGAACAATACTGTTGAGCTACTGTTCTGGAAAGCAACATAATGCTTTTTCTGACTCTTTAGTGCTATAAAACACACACAGTTTGAAATGGATCAGTGTGTTCTCAGACGGCTTCTTTTCTGCAACCAGGAGAAAAAGCCTGACTTATTTTAATCTCATAAAATGCTGTCACTTCCCTTCCATTCTTAACCTATATCAAAAGCTATAGGGTATCACTTTTTAAAAGCTAGGAAGTATAAGGAGGAAATGAGCAGGAAGCGATTTTGATGAGATGGAAGAATAGTACAGCTTCAGGAGGCCTTGGGAGTGTGGAAGACAAAGGAAGTGGGACTTTGCTCCTGCTTCTCAGTCTCTCTGCAACTTTGGATGCAATTGGCCATGGTTTCTTCCTTGGACAGAAATAGGAATTGGGGACAGCAATGTCTTACAGTGGCTCTGGTCCCACGACAGACCATTTACAGTGAA
The DNA here is from genome assembly GCF_964106915.1 of Podarcis gaigeae. NCBI lineage: Eukaryota > Metazoa > Chordata > Lepidosauria > Squamata > Lacertidae > Podarcis > Podarcis gaigeae. The sequence goes on along the minus strand of NC_139678.1, from coordinate 81,846,871 downwards.
TTTATTTCACAGGAAGTTGGGTGGGAACAGACGGTGTATCTGCTAGAGGAAACTTAGCGGTGTGTACCTAGAGAACCACCCACAAGGTTGTGGTGCAGCCTTAACAGAGCATGTGATCAACTTAAAAATGTGCTTAGCTTTGGCTAGAATAAGCCATCCCCTTGACGCCAGAAGGCAGGTGAAAGGGTGGCATATTTTTCACTCCTCAGCAGCATGCTGTAATACAATTGCACTGGAATATATGATATCAAGAAGCTTTTAAAACTGCTTTCATGTGGCCTCAACCTGGCCACCTGTTGGTATAAGTGCTTTTGCTAGGCTATCTCGTTTAATATTACATTTTAATAACTTATTCTGAGCGGGGGCAATGCCTAAGCAGCAACGAAGAGCCCTGCTGCAGAAAGGATCAAAGTGCATGCAACACTGCAGCCATAATTTCTCAATATTGATTTATCTGCAGAATGGATCAATACAGGCTGGCTCCACAAGCACCTTACCCTGGCAACGTTGTGGTGGTTGTCCCTCCAAGCCACGGTGCAGGACAGAAGAAACTCATAGAGAAAAATGATGGTCTGGGGGTAAGATTGCATTTTCCCTAAATACCTGTATGCTTGGGCTAAGCAAAGGGAAAGGCTGTGAATGTGGTGTATGGGTACAAAACACCATGTGTTTAGTCGTTTATTCATGTCCGACTCTTCATGACCCCATGGACCAGAGCACACCAGGCACTCCTGTCTTCCACTGCCTCCTGCAGTTTGGTCAGACTCATGTTTGTAGTTTCGAGAACACTGTCCAACCATCTCATCCTCTGTCGTCCCCTTCTCCTTGTGCCCTCCATCTTTCCCAACATCAGGGTCTTTTCCAGGGAGTCTTCTTTTCTCATGAGATGGCCAAAGTATTGGAGCCTCAGCTTCATGATCTGTCCTTCCAGTGAGCACTCAGGGCTGATTTCCTTCAGAATGGAGAGGTTTGATTTTCTTGCAGTCCATGGGATGCAAAACACCATAGAAAAATATATACAAATATATACAAACATCATCTCAGGAACATAAGAAGCTGCCTTGCACTGTGTCTATTGATTCATCAGGCTCAGTATTGTCTACACGGAGGGGCAGTAGCTCTCCAGTCTTTTCCAGCCCTGACTGGAGCTGCTGGGGGATTGAGCCTGGGACTTCCAGCAGGCAGTGTTTGAGCTCTACCACTGAGCTATCACCCTTCCTTTCAGGATTCACCCTCTTGGGCCAATGTAAAATATGGTCTATAAAACGGTATGCTAACCAAGGAACTAGTAGTTCCATCAAGGGCAGAAGGATTCCCAGCATTTTTTCTCAATTTTGGTTTCCCCAATTTTTTGCAGAGGGTGCTATGACAAGTACTTGTTTAAATTTTGTATCTGCGTGGGATCCCTGGGCCTGTTTAGCACCATCCTTCTTCTCTTAGGGCGGATCTATACTCTAAACACTAACACTAAAAATGAGTTTCTGATAACCGTGTATAGCCAGTGCTTTTTTCTGATGGGACGCAGGGTTACGCATACCCCTAAACATTTTGTGAATCTTTGTACTTGTGTCCATTTACTGTACTTATTTTCCACGATTTGAACTATAAAATGGTGGTTTGTTTTCTTGAGTAAAAATGAGAGTACCCCTAAACATTTTTTAAGAAAAAAAAAAGCACTGCGTATAGCCATATGACGTTCTTTTTAAACATTAATAATGTGTTATTAAAATGTGACACCAGAGCGCATTGCAGAGCTACCCCCTTCCAAAAACCAGGTAGACCTTGTGGAAAAGGAAACCAACGCCTTCATGTTTAAATTAAAGTGAACTGGATGTTTAATAATGTTTAAAATGTGGGTGTAGATCCAGCCTTAGATGGATTGCAATTTTCCTCCTTCTGGCTGCAGATAAGGGCCACACTCCAAGTCTCAAACTCAATCTCAATCCAGAGCGCTCTGCCAGGAGACTTTCCTTTTTCCTTCTGAAGGTGGCAGAAGAAGAAAGCTTTGTAGTGAGGTGTCTCTTTCATAGATTTAACCGTATGATTAATCAACTTGAACTCTCATGTGTGTTGTGCTGAGATTTAAAAACAATTTCATTTCATTAAGGCTATTTAGATTCTGGTGTGTGTTGTAATAGAGAATGGGAGGGAAAAGAACACTGAATATGCCCTTCCCTTTGAAACACTGGTGGCAGCTTTCGTTTTTTAAATTCTACGTATTCTCACAGTTCCATCAATGTGGAAAGGTCCCCCCCACTGTTCTATACTGTATAGTCATTTGTGATTTTATGATAGTGCTGTAGTTTTGAGGAGAACAATATGGATTATATGGGGCTTGTGAAGTTCAGTTAATAGTGTGCATATGACGTGGTTGCTAAGCTAGCTGTTTTATTTAATCTTTTTCTAATTTTGTCATCTTCCTAAAGGCTATGCAGGTGGTTATTGCCCTGATACATCTTGGTCTTGGAGGCATTTTGCTCTTTTCATCAAAGGATTGTGACACATGGATCATGACTGTCTGGTATCCCTTCTGGGGGGGTGCCCTTGTAAGTAGAATGAATAGTATTGTTGTTGATTCATCACAATATCATGTTTTCTTGAAGAGAGCGTGGCTATAGAATAGTGTTGTCTGTGTCAAATTCCTTTTGGGGGACAAATCAATCATCACCCCTTCAAGCAATTATTTATTGAGCATTCATCCTGATTTGCTTATGCCAGCAGGGGTTTTCAAACTTTCTGCTTCCAGGGCCTACTTGAGATGGCTAAAAGCTATTGAGGCCCACCATTCAGAAAACCATTCACAAGATGGCGGCCGATACAGGGAGAGATTGGCATAATCAGCAGTTACCATGGACATAGCCAAAGGTGGGCAGGGAGGGACAGCTCCCCCCCCCCCCCATTGATAAAAATCAATAAAAATGCATAGCTGAGTCCCCCCCCCCCCCGCAACAAAAGGCCTGTCCATCCCCTTAACAAAAATCCTGGCTACACCCATGACAGTTACTAACATTTTCTACTGATATCAGATCCATCTTTGGAAATTGCTGCATTCTTTGCCACAGCATTGTGGCAAGCAGTTCCATAGATCATCTTTCCTCAAGATAAGTGCATACATTGGCTCTGGAGCTCTTTTTCTGATATACTCCTCTTTCTGATATACTTCTCCCTTCACACACCCCTGTGTGACCCTCAAAGCATTTTATCCATCTCCTGTAATATATCCTCCTGTTCTCCTTTCACACTCCATTTGTACCTGATTCCTCCTGTTTTTTTGATCCCTGACCCTTTAACACCCAGTTCTTCCACCTATAACAGTTTCTCCTTTTTATGCCCTTCCTTTCTATTCTCAGTTATTCTCAAGAACAACAATTTATTTCACTCTTTTATTTCCTTCAACTGGCTGTTTCTCCACAGAAAGTGGCCCAAGACCCGCTGGCGGGTCCCAAACCAATGTTTGAGAAACACTGGCATACACCAGTTGTTGGATAACAATGACAATGCCAGGATCACCCTGACTTGCTTGCAGAGTGTTTACATGTCTTCCTCACTAGTTGTTTGTTCATCCCAAAATATTTCAGTGAATTTCTTCATCAGTTTCCAAACAGCAAAAGTGGGTATCGCACTAGGCAGCACAGATTTCCACTTTCAATGCACAAACTCAAAACTTCTGGTATGTGATAGAATCACTCTCACAAAATACTGACAGCCTGGAGGCATCCTCTGTCCTCCATCAGTTAATTAGGAATACTAATGCCTTTGCCTCACAGGACTGTCATAAGACTCAATGAGAAAACTGAGGTAAAGCCCTTTGAAAAGTATAGCTTGATTAATAATGAAGCAAATTTTCATATTGCTAAAAGAAAAAGAAAAATGAGATGTTATGAGTGTAGATATTTTTTAAATGGTTTTGTCCCAGAATGGTATAAAACCAGGTCACACTTGCCACCATTCTAAACACATTCCTTTTCTTCTGAAACCTTTTGTGCAAAGTGAATACCGGTATTTAACAGGGTATTTTGAAGCGTACTGCGAGTTACTTCTGAGTAGGCATGCATAGGATTGTGTTGCATTTGACCCAAAATTGGGTGGAAAGGCAGTGTTGAATGGTATTAAATATGTAGAAATGTCTAGGTCAGGCATGTCCAAAGTCCGTTTCAGTGGCCTAATCCGGCCCACCAGTTGGTTTAATCAACAACTTTGGTTGGCCCTTTGGTGGGCCCTCATGGCCCTTCACTTCATGAGATCTGGCCCTCTTTGGAAAAAGTTTGGACACCACTGCTCTAAATGGAGGGTGTTTTTGTTTTTAAAGAGCCTAATAATGTAAGTAACATACTTCTTACTGTCTACTGTTTTCGGTTTTTCTCTCGCCAGTTCTTAATTTCAGGATACCTTTCATCAGCAGCAACAAGAAAATCAGTTGCAGGTCTGGTAGGTTGATGTGACTTAACCCTGGTGTGTTTTTACTTGTTACAACAACCAACAATCCAGGACTATCAGATGAAAAGGTACCGTTTGTTTCCATAGCCCAGAATTAGGTAAACTTTTTTGACCTGGGAAGCCAGATCTTTGTCACCTGCATCCAGCCAACCATGACACCCACCCATCAATCATCTCATGCCCAAAAGATGCCAGTTGATTGACAGGTGGCTGCTCACACCCATCTGTCAAAGTTGGGCTACAGATGTGGGGGGAGATCTGCAGGCTGTGGGTATGCAAGGGAACTCCCTGCAGGGGACTCCCCCACACAACCAAATTGAGCTCCTTTTTCTCAGGGATCAATTGCACATACCAGTCCCTCAGACATAATTAATGTGTGCGGCCAAACCAAGCAGGATGGAGAGGGGAACCCACCCTTTAGGTGATGCCAAACGCTACTCCAAGTGACACCAACTGATTGACAGATTGCTGTGGTTTACAGAAATGGCCCCATGAGCTTTTCCACACATTCCTTTGGTGGCTTGGTGGCTGCTTTGGCTAGGTTAATTTATACTAGTTGTCCCCTATACTTGCCCTGTTTTTTTCCCTGCATGACATGCTATGTTACTGGAACCTTCTATAACTCTGTAACCCTGAATCTCCCACATTTTGCATTTCTGCTGGGTCTTTGATGTTCTGAAAGCCGCTTAGACAAGCGACAGTATGTAGGGTGCCTCATTCTTACCAGAATCTATCCCCTCCCTCGTGCTCCCATAGTCAGAGCTGGCAAAGGCGAGGGTCAGGTTTGGTTCCCGAGATCATTCTCCCCATCTCACCCATATCCCCACCCAACCCATAAATTAATTAAGCAAAACTTTCTCTTTCTCTTCCAGGGAGCATTCAGTTACCTCTTTAACACTCTTAGTGGCCTCGGTGCAATCGCTGGAATGTGTCTTTTGCTGACTGATGTAATAAAAAATAGAGAGAGAAACTTTTCTGCAGTTACGGAGACATCTCATTTTGTATCCAAATTTCTTCTTCCACAAATTCCTAATATTTCAAACTATTGCAAGACCACTGGGGCATATGAAATGGTAAGTTCCCGGATTCCATACAAGGCTAGTTCCAGGTTTAAGGAGGCCCTGGCCAAGATGTTCTTTGGTGGTTCCCTTCCTCTGTTAGTTGGCCCTCCCAGGCTTATGTCACTGTAGCAACAGCATGCCAACCAATGCCATACCTTTAAATTTCCCGGAGTGCTTCACAACAATGCCAAGGCAGGAAACCAAACGGGGGGCTAAATCCAGCCACCTAGAGCTACTAGGAGTGGTAGGCCAGAATATTTTAAAGGGATGAGACAGGTAGCAGCAGAGCACCAAGTTCTGTTCACGTGAAGGTGGGCTGGAGAGAAGTGCCTGAGAAAATGTTCGTGGAGAGGTAAGGAGGGGAGAGGGATAGAATTCATCTCCTTGCTGCTGCTGCTGCTGCTGCTGCTGCAATGAAAATAGCAATTCCCTTCTCACTCTCTGCATTATATTTGAATGGGATAGACTGTGTGGCGACAAATATGGCTACCCATCACATCCAGTTTGGCCCTGTGTCTCAATCCTTTAAGTGCCTGGAGAGAGAGGCTGGCCTCTACAGCTTTACACAGCGCTACACACATCCTAAGGGCCACTGGTGACCCATCCTTACCTTTCTTTGACCCTCCTGCATCCGGTCCCACTCATCCTCTTGCCCTCCTCCTCCTCACACCTTCTCCTCTCCCCATTATTCCTTTCCCTTTGATACAGATCCACCAGCACCAGGCAAGGTAGTTGAACTTAAACAGACCACCAAGCATACACAGAGTTGAAAAGGCAGGATGGAGAGAAAGGCAACCCCACTCTTGTGGCATAGCTCTCCTCACTTCCTCTAGTGTTGAGACTTTTGCAGGGGGAGATTTATGACTGGTGTCAATCATAAATGGTTGATGTCATTTATGACTTGCTGGATGTCAAGCAAGTAAAAAACCTAATATTAGGGCTCATCCACACTTCTGTTTGCCCCTCAGCTTTCCGCTGGGAGAATACACTCTTTACAGCTGAATAGGAACAAGTGGCAATCAGATTTTCAATGGAGTGCTGTTTGCTCCAATTAAGCAGTAAAGAGAAAGTTTTCCCAGGGAAAACAGTGGGGCAAACAAGAAAGCGCTCAGACCCATGCCTAGGAAGCACAGGACAAGCGGAAAACCTCTTGGACCCATGCTTTATAGGCATGGGATAATACGCAGAAGTGTGGATAAGCCCTTGATTGGACAAAATATAGAATATATTGTTATAGGATTGTTTTTCTGAGCTCTGAAAGTGACTTAATCTTAAGTTCCTTGTGTTGTATTCTCCTGCACAAAGCTTCTTGTGTGAGTGTCACCCTAAAGCTGAGAATGAGATCATTCTCCTTGCATTAATGTGTGATATTTTTAACTGGCTGGTTGTTGTTTTTTTGCAGGGAATTCTGTGTGTGATGCTTTTCTTCTCTTTCCTCGAGGCTACAACTACTTTTTCAGTTCTCTGCAGTAGCAGGGTGAGGATCCAGTAGCTCATAATATAAGCAAAAATATAACAGAGTATTCTGCCTCCCGTCCTTTTGTTGTACATTTATTTAGTGGTATGCTAAGTGGCCTGCAAAATAAGACTGGCTTACTAGGCTCACTAGGCTGAATTCACACATTCATGTTTATCACCTGATGACTTTAGTCTCCCATGATGGCATGTAGGTATGAAATGGTTATCATCACAGAACATGGAACAAGTGGGAAACCTAGCCAGATGGGTGAGGTATTAATAATAATAATAATAATAATAATAATAATAATAATAATAGTTGTTGTTGTTGTTAGAGCCCCTCCAACACAATGCAAAGCTGGCATGAGGGTGTTTTCATACATGGGGCTTAACAGGGGAGGACTTCAGACTTGCAGGATCTGTGTTGTTGTTTTAATGTAATTCCAAGATCCAGCAAACAGAGCCAGGTGCAAAAGACTGAGAATTAAAGCCATCATTCTGAACCCAAGAGTTTGTTTTGAGTACCAGAAGCTGCTCTCACAGTCCTTCCCCATACAAATTCTGGATAGCTACATATTCCCCACCACCTTCATTTCAACAATTGGGGAGGAATGTCGCTTTGTTGTTGCTGTTCTCCAGTGATTTGACAGCTGGAAATATTTGCCCATCTTCTTAAAATCACCCTCTCAGCAGAAGTGAGCGAGCAAGGAGGACTATGCCAATGAGAGAAACCAGTCATAGTTCTGCATGTCTTATCCCAGAAGAAATAATCCTTTCTAGGGGCACCCCTTGGAAACCCCCTTGGGAAGGGCTATAGTTCAGTGACAGAGCATCTACCTTGCCTTCAGAAGGCCCCAGATTCAACATCTCAACATCTTCAGGTAGGACTGGAAAAGACTCCTGACGGAGACCCTTGGAGAGCCACTGCCAGCCAGTGCAGACACTAATCTAGATCAGTGGTTCCCAATCTTCTTTTTTTTTTTTTTTTTTTTGGCCATGCCCCACCTAAGCATCTCTAATATTTTGATCCCTCCCCCTGGTGACATATAATTCTTATTATCCAAAAAGTGAAGTCCTATTCACATGGAGGAAGCTTAAAGGGCCATTAACTGTTAATAACTCATTCTCGAATTGCCCCCCTTAAAAATCTATTTGCCCCCCTCTGGGGCATGTGTCCCACGTTGGGAGCTACTGATTTAGATGGACCAAATGAGGTAGCCTCCCCAGAGCGCAGGCACCAAGTAACAGCAGCCAGCCTCCAACTAGAAGAGGGAAATGGTTGGGCAGTGCAGTTGCAAATCGGGAGTCCTATCCAAGCCTTGGCCCAGAGTTGAAGTTTTCACTTACATGGATCCCACATGACTTAAGAGGAGGTACACAGCTGGAGTAGGGAAATGCTGTGCTAGGGAAAAAAGCTTAGTGTGCTTTTTTCTTGGTATATTTAATAACAAGAACTCCAACTTATTTAGTGCTAGGGAAAGGGGCAAACCAAGCTCTGACCCTAGTTGCACAAATTTTACAAGATCAATGCAGCAAAAGAAGGAAGCAAGGGCACATTGAGGTCACTGCCCTCCATTTTTTAGGTTGGTTCACTTGTCTCAATCCTGTGGCTTTGCAGAGAACCACAATAGTTAGGGTGAAAGGAAAAATACTCGGGTTTGCTAACTGGGAGCGTGTGTAAATAGCAATTCAAACACCCAGGGAGCAGTGGTGAAGGGAGAACGAACAGGCATGGAAACTGATGGGTGGCACATTTTCTTTCAGGACAAAAAGAAGCACAGATCAGACAATGAAGAACAAAATGTTGCGTTGACATCACTCCCACAGCCACACTATGCAGATGGAGTTCCTGAACCACCACAGTACACTGCAACAGAAGCAAACAGGTGAGAATCCTGTCGAACTAGAACAGGCTTCCTCAACCTTGGCCCTCCAGAAGTTTTGAGACTACAATTCCCATCATCCCTGACCACTGGTCCTGCTAGCTAGGGATCATGGGAGTTGTAGGCCAAAAAACATCTGGAGGGCCAAGATTGAGGAAGCCTGAACTAGAAGATAAATCCAGCCTTCAACTCCCAGTCCTAAACAACACAAGGAACTATTTTGTTTTGCAAGCCCTGGGTGATGCATCAGAGGGGAGCTGTGCATTCTGCTCCAAGCAGATGCTTTCTGAGTTCTTGTCCCCACTTTGTGTCCCCCACCCCACCCCCGTATGTGTATCTCTCTGTAGATGGCAAAGTTCCACCTGCTTCTTTTCTGTGTTATCGGGATGTTGTTAAGGGGACAGGAGCAGGGCCAGTTTAAAAAGGGGAAATGAGCAACCTCATGATGAACAAAACTTGGGTCACCCTTGCGTCGCATTAACGTTTGAACCTTCATTTTGTAGATACTCACAGCTTCCTGAAAGCATCCCTGGAAACACACAGAGAGACTGGTGAGTCCTTTGCAAGAGTGAAGGAAGTGGAGCTCATTCTCCGTTGTGAATAAGAGTTTAGGCAGGGCTCAAATTGTTGGGCACCTGCCAAGCCCTATGTGCACTGGGTGGGTGGGGGGTGGCTCTGTCAGTCTCTACACCAAGGATGAGGAACTTGCAGCTCTCCAGTGTGGTTGCACTCCAACTCCCATCAGCCCTAGCCAACGTGGCCACTGGTCAGGGATGATGGGAGTTATAGTTCAACAACATTTACATTGCCTATTCATCCTCCAGGGCCTCCTGACCACAATGCTCCTCTTCCTTCCTGTTTCTTATTGCTCACCATGAGGATGTATTTTCTGAACACCTGAAGTGTTTTACTTTTCCCCTTTAGAAAGTGTGCCACACAATGACCTTGAGAAATCATCCAGAAAAAATAGTACTTATTCTCCCCTAGGAAGGGAATATTAATGGGACCACACACATATGTAGAGACTATATCTAGCACTCTGGTGCTTCTCTGTTCAAGGCATGAAGGGAAAGAAGATTTGAGGTTTACCTTCATCCCTGTTGCAAGTTCCTTGCGTTGCAGTTCCACAATGGCCTTGGTGTCTCTATGACCAAACCTTCTGTGCCAGAGTTCTGGATCTGCTTCATCCTTCTGGTGCATGTGTGCCACATTTGCAGTACACAGTTCTGACAGATTAGTCTTGGAGACACCATTAATCAAACATGCTTCAGCATATAATTTGCCATCTTGGGCTACTTGGCATTTACCATTCCCAGATTGTATAAGGAAACCTTTTCTGTCTGAGGTGGACACACAGATCATGTTGCAGTTCAATCAGTTTTCTTTCAACTGATTGCTTAGCTTGCAGTTTAAGGTTCCTAAACCTGCACCACATATCTTCATGCTTACACCATTTGCAATTTGAATATTGCTATCCACCGATTGATTAATATTGTCAATGTTTCCAAAGAAGTCTTAATCATAATTCATATGTGAAGAACATCCAAAATCAATTATCCATCTGTTTAATTTTGAATCACAACTGTTTACAGTTACATTCTCCTCATGCGGGGGGGGGGGGAGTTTTTCCTTGTTCCCTTTATTTTGACTTGGTCACTTAAATGAAAGGGATTTTGCTGGTTTGAGAGCTTACAAAATTTGGATATATGTCCCTCTTTGTTACATCTGAAACAAACAACCCTTTTGGCTCTCCTCTGAGACTGAAACACATAGTTTGTGTCATGGGGTTTTCCATTCCTGGCTAGAGAGGTTGCTCTTCTCTCCATACTTTCCTCTCTCAAGTGACTAATGGCATCAAGTTAGGGTTAACCTTGGTTATTCATCCATGGGAGTTGGCTTCATATGCTGGAAGAGAGTGAAGAAAGAAGCTTCACTTCTTTCTTCACCGGAGACCTAATTGGGTCTAGAAATACAATTCTGTGCTCTTAACCCCTTCATGCATTAAGTAGCTCCAAGATTGCTGGTTGTTTGACTGCAATTTCCCACACTTTGAATAAAAGAGCTGAGGCAGGAGCAGGAGCTTAACCCCAGAGGAAGAAGGCAGGGGAAGGCTGGGGTGGCCAAGTCAAGGGCCTACTGTGGGCAACTTGCCCAAGAGCCCCTCAAAACCTGGAACCAGCAATGTAAGAAGTCACAATGGTAGAGTCAGACCACTGATGCCTCTGTTGGTCCAGGAACGTCTATAGCAGGGATGCCCACCAAGGCAGATCGGAATCTACTGGTAGATCTCTGGGCAATTTGCCATAGATTGGCAAGGTTTCTGGCTCCCAGTTGTATAATAGCAGCAACAAAACTATTTCTCCCTATTTAAGTACGTTAGGCTGCTGCAGTGATAAAAGAGAACCAGTAATGGACTCTTATGTTAATGACTGTGAGTTCAGTTCAGTTTTGGTACTGGAAACAAATAACTAGGCTCAGAATGTCAGGCCCTCGTGCTCCTTAATTCTCACAGTTGAGTGTTTCATATCTGGATCCGACTGGTAGATCCAGTAGAAAACAAACCATTCTAACAAGCCTGAAGTCTGCCCACCCTACACTGACTTGCTGTAGCTGTCTGGGGTTTCACACTCAGATCCTTCCCAGTCCTACCTGCATATGCTGGGGATTCATCTTGGAACCTTTGGATTGCAAAGCATGAGTTATTGCCTTCCCCTATACTGTATATATTTCATTGCTTCCATTTTGTTTTTTCCACCAAAACCCAGGGCTCTTATCCCCACCCCCACATCCATTTGATACCCGTACACATTTCTTTCTTCTTTCTCTGTCTGTAGGCCCCGCCATGCTGCCGGTTATGAGCCATACACTGGATAAAGTTGGATTTTTAATCGTCACCACTCTTTTTTGCTTTGTTGATGTTTGATTGTAAGGTTTCAAGCATTTTGTTTTTGGTTTTTGTAATGTGTGGCTACATTAAGAATTCACAGTATTTATCATTATCTGCCATCTTGATCTGCCATATCCATTATTATTTATCACTGATGCACCAATAAAGCAGTGCAAACCACCTTGAAAGATGGCTGCCTTTTGCTCTAAGAACATGGTGGAGGCAGAGAACAGGGAGGCTGGACGTGGGTTTTCTTTCTTGTGTTCTTTAGAAACCTGGACTTCCCTTGTATTGTGCTGTTATGGAAAAAATAGAGCTGTATGGCTTTCTAGTGCCTTACTCTGCTAATAAAGCAAATTGTTAGAAAATGGTTGTGAAAGACAGTAAATCACCGTCGCATCTCTTCAGTACCATGTAATAGTGCCTGGGGTTCAGTCGTAAGTAGGTCGCGGGTGGCACTGTGGTCTAAATCACTGAGCCTCTTGAGCTTGCCAATCAGAAGGTCGGAGGTTCAAATCAATGGGGCGAGTTCCCGTTACTCTGTCCCAGCTCCTGCCAACTTAGCAGTTCAAAAACACGCTGAGGCAAGTATAGACAAATAGGTACTGCTGTGGCAGGAAGGTAAACGGCGTTGCCATGCGCTCTGGTTTCCGTCACGGTGTTCCGTTGTGCCAGAAGCGGTTTAGTCATGCTGGCCACATGACCCAGAAAGTTATTTGTGGACAAACACCAGCTCCCTCGGCCTGAAAGCGAGATGAGAGCCACAACCCCATAGTCGCCTTTGACTGGACTTAACTGTCCAGGGGTCCTTTACCTTTTTTTTACCTTTAGAGTTGCCACCTGTCTTGTATAATACAGGATTGCCCCATATTTTAATGTAAAATGCTATATCCTGTATTGATACAGTTTGACCTGTATTTCAGGTCCTCTCTCTCTCTCTGCCAAGTTAGAGAATCTCTCCAAATGCATGTATTTGAAAAGGTGTGTGAAACGTCATGTATTTAAGCTCTGGGTAGCCAAGCACAGACAGATTTACAAATTGGTGTGTGACAAATTCCAGAGGGGCCATCCTGTTAGACTGCAATAGATTATTTTTTTTTAAAGAAAGTCATGACATTATTTTTTATAATTATCCAAGGTATATTTTTTATAATTATCCAAGGCTGCAATAGATCTTAATGGATTGCTTTGAAGTCACTCCAGCACCAGATAAAATAAAAAGGCCTACATTGACTGAAATACTAATCACAGGTCCTCTTTTCCACAACACTTTCTTCTAGGATTTAGCTTGATCAGTATCCTTAAGACCCACAGAGCAGTTGTCAGAGCAGGTCCTTCACTCATGGTGTGACCATGACTTTGCAACTGGCCTTGTGTACGCATCAGCTGTCAAGCCTGCCCCCCACCCCTCAAATCTAAGAGGGTACTGTTATAAGTGCTGGGTGCCAGAGTGACCCAAAATTCTTGGATTTAGTGAAAGTTAGAATTAATCAAGTTTTGATTAAGCTATGCCAAACACGCTACTCCCCCATTTAGTTTCTGCTAACAACCCAGGCCAGCTCAGAAGAGATGGCTGGATGAGAGTCATTGGGAGAATAAAGGTTGATGATGGCCCATTAAGAAGGCCATTAACAGAGACTCTCTGGGCCATATAGAAAATGGGGAAAGCCCTTCCTTGAGGTGAGAGATAGCAGAGACAAAAAGTCGGAGTTTCAGGAGGGAGGGGCAAAACTGCAGTGGGTGGTGAGATAAGTGAACAGGAAAAAGTGTCACTTTTGCAAGCCAGAGAGGATGGGGGCGGAGCATGAAGTGGGCAGTCTGTTTTACGCTGCAGAGAGGGTCAGACATGATGTTTGGGGTCTCCTGGAATCAGAGGCTGTAGCAATGGGAGGAACTGGATGCTCTTGGGATGCAAATGCTCTGCACTCTCTCATCTAGGCACAGGTTGTACTTATGTGTAAATAAACCATACAACCTAAAGACACCACAAGCTCTGGTGTGCCTCATTGTTCCAAAAGGTAACACAGACCCTGGTAAATGAGCCTGGTCCCCCTGGAATCCCACACCGCTTGGAGATGTGGTGGCACATAACTGTACCAAACTAACCCATCCCTCAACTGCTACCTCAAAACACACATTCACTCTTCACTTTTTGTTTTTATTTTATTTTATTTTTTCAGTTTTATAACACATTTAAAGATAAATGTAAAACCCCCCACAAATCCTCCAAAACAGGATTCGACTTCCCGGCAATTCTGACACAATGAAATAAATACCAAGCCCTCCTTTGTCAGGAAGGAAGTATGGATTCATCCTTATTCATGGCTATCCTGTGCTCTCACACTGGACACAATACATGCACAGGAGGGCAGTATCATGCAGACACCCAAAGACCGGGGCACAGGCAGGATTGGACTGAGAAACGGCACTAAGGACTGGAGCAAGGCGCTCAACCTCTGCAGGAAAGGGGCAGCTGGGATCCCTGATGTATAGATTTCCCATACCACCCACCCTAACCTTAGCCACAGAGGGATATAGGAAGACCTGGGAGATGGTTGGAGCTGGACCCACTACTGCCTCACGTGGCATCAAATGGGGAGAGTGGAATACTATATATCCCAGACCTCAATAATTTGAAAAGGGGGAGGAATGTGAACAGTCAATTCACAAGCAACATAGCACACTTTTAAGTCAGGGTAGTATGAACACCCCCACCCCCATTTGTCCCTTTCCCCCCCTCCCACCCCATAATCCCCAGAGGGTATGACTTGAGGGGCACTGGCTGAATTGCAGGTCAGAAGAGACCACAAAACAGAACAGGCAGGAGTTGGAACTAATGGGAATGGAAGCAATCTCTGGGATTATATAGAAGTTCTCTCCTCCATATCCTTGTGGCACTGTATGCCAGCTTGCGTCCTCTGCTGGGCAGAGCCCTCCCTCTCTCACTCTTCCCCCTGACCAACAATACCTAGTATTCTTGGCCCCTTTCTCTCACAACTGTGGCCTCTCACAGGCCCAGCCCTGGCACCAGCCACTGCGAGTCAGAAAATGCAGAGACTACCCCACAGCGGGCTCACTCCTCACTCTCCAACTTCAGGCTAACGCTGCGCGTCTTGGCTCGGGGCTGGGGGTTCCCTTGCCCCTCTCGCTCGGCCTGACTCTGCCCCCTCGAACGCAGCAGCTGGCTCTGCTTGCGCAGGAAGTCGACGGGAGCAGGGCAGCCGTAGCTGCCTTTGCCCAGCGTGGGCCTTGTCGTTCCCTTCGGCGAGTGGGCAAGAGATGATGCTTCCAGCTGTGCCAGGTGTGCCACGTAGCCGTCTGACAGGAACTGCAAGGAGAAAGGAGAACACAGCTGACGCTTGCTCTGTTCTTCACCTCCCCTCCCTGAGGGAGCAACAAGCTCTGTAGGCCTCAGAGCCTGAGAAGCCCCCAGCCTGCAGCTGAGGCAATGCTTTTTGTGAAACAAAACTCCATACCTGGCACTGGCTTTGCAGTTTTTTCACAGCCCGGCCCACAATGTAGATTTGAGCTGGAGGAAGCCCTAGAGAACTGTAGACTGAGATATCCTTGGTGGACCCATAGCCAGCCACTATAGTCACCTCTGCCTGCAATAAATGAAGACATCAGTGACTTCTCTCCCACACTTTTTCTCCTGTGGTGCTCTTTCCACTGCACTCAGAGGCACTGCAAGGTGTGTCAGAGCCACACGCCTCTCTCAGTTGTGCTGCAGCCCTTCCCACAATTATATCTGAACCCTTGGTGAACCCTTACGTACCTCCTGCTGAAGGCCCTGTAGAAAGGCAGCCTTCTGTCGAAGAGGGTCATGCGTGAGCCCATCACAGAAAGAGACGGCCCCATGGGGGAAGTTATGCTGGGTAAGCCAGGCCACCACACGGTGCTTCTGCATGTCTGGACGCCCCGTCACGTAGATGATCATGTAACCGGAGTCCTGCCAATGCCTAAAGGGGCAAAGAAGGATTATTTGGGGCAACTGGGTGGCTCATTCATTCATTCAGGGTGTCTTCTGGGGTGTAGGACTAATCTCGCTCTATTTTTTAAATGTCAAGTTAATAGTAGCCCTCTCCACTTCCCATGTTGCTTGCTGCATGAAGAAATGATTTCCTTTTGTACAACAAGGTGGTTGTTAAGAGTGAAGTGGCTCTCTGTACCAGATGCATTTGGAGGGGATGCAGCCAATGTGATCTGCAGAAATATCTCCTTATAAACTCCTTCACCTATCAGACATCAACTCTAGTTTAGCCAAATCTAAGTATCAAAATAAAATCCAGTCATCCGACAAAACCTTCTTCCAATAAATCCACCTTGACTGCATTTTGGCATTGAGATATATAGATGACAATGGGGGGGGGGGGAGAGCAGACTTGTTTCCATAATTGGTGCTTCAAGCTTTTATTACGTCTTGAAGAGTTAAGATTTTAAATTTATTTTACACATTTTCACTCTGCTGAGAAAACTGAACTCCCACAGTTAAGCAGACTCAAGGAAGGTGGTGGGGGACATGAATGCTGGCAAGTTTGATTTTTTACTCTGCTGAGCATTCACATACCAGTCTCTGCAGCTCAAAATTCTTGATGAATTGTGATAAAGTGAATTTTGAAGAAATTTATAAATAAGTCCAACAGGAGACAGAGTTGTGGAGAGAATATCATCAACACCCACCCCCCACACACTTCAGAGTCAATAGGAAAGGGGGAAGTGACAACCAGGTCAGGGAAAGGTATGGAGTCCCCAAGAAGGGCTGTTACCTACCTTACTACATCAACAGCACCAGCGCGCACCTTGGGGTCGCTGCCCATAATAGAGACACTGGCCGTGAAGGAGCCATCAATACTAAAAACAACACAAGGTGTGGACTTTGCTACCACAGTTAGGAAGCACTCGGCATAGGTGTGGTCACCCCTGTGGAGAGAAGCACAATGAAGGAAACCCACCAGCAACTGCCCCTCCTCTCAGAATCGCCAGTGCATGGCCAGCACACTCAAAGACCCTACACAGGGACAGAGATGACTGACACCAGAAGGCTGGTGGGGCTTCTTCCTATAGCTTCAGAAAACCAAGGAAGGGGCAGATCAAGCAGTTCAACTATGGCAAATGAGACATCCTACCAATGTGAACCATGTATAAGGCCTCTTCCAGGAACAAATGGTGATCCACTTGGTCCCAGAGCCAGAATCTCTATTATTATTATTATTATTATTATTATTATTATTATTATTATTATATTGATATACTGCCCTTCATCCAAGGATCACTGGGTGGTTGACAATATAAAGACACAAAAATACATAACATAGTGATAAACAACACACACACCCCCCAGTTTAAAAGGCCATAGATGGTTTAATTAGCCAACGGCCTGGGACAAGAGGAATGTTTTTGCTTGTTGCCTAAATATATGTAATGAAGGCGCTAGACAACCCTCCCTGGGGAGAGCATTGCACAATTGGGAAGCCACTGTAGAAAGAGCCTGTTCTTGTGTTGCCACCCTCTGGACCTCTCATTGAGGAGGCACATGAAGGGAGGCCTCCGATGATGACCACAGGTTCCAGGTTGGTTCATACTGAGAGAGGCCGTCTTCGAGGTCTTGTGGTCATAAGCCAGGCTGGACTGAGGATAGGATTTCTGCTCCAAAAGGTCAATCATAGGACAGGGTTCACCACACACTCACCTCACTACCATTCGGACAGGGTACATGCCAATGCCCAGCATCTTCTCCTCAGGGAGGGTGTAGGAGAGTCTGCCACTGCCACTTGTCACCTCTGTGCCATAGTGCACCCATTTTCCTGACAGTGGCTGTGCCATGATGTAGATATCCACCTTCGAGAAGAGATCAAGGGGAGCAGCAATGTTCACTTCACTGCACAATCCTCTTATACTGCGTTACCTGTCCCCAAGCTCAGCTAATCTCTAAGGGTTGGTGAGTCATTACCTTTTCCGAGTCTGAAGGGGGAGAGGCATGATTTCCCCCTTAATTCCTGACAGCAGGTGCTGTTCATATCCTTCATCCTACACACCCCATCTGAAAGTTCCCTGCTTCATTTTGATTTAACACTAATTTTATCCCCTTTTCCTTACAGCTCCTCAGCCCCTGTGGGAAATATCCATGCCCTGCCTCCTCAGGACTCATTGTGACATGGCCCATGGCCCTCATGTGGCCTGTACTTGTTCCTCCTCCATAATTTTCACCCATATGGCCTGCTCCATTCTGGTCTGCTGCCCCCTACTGCTTTTACAGCTGATGTCTTCCGAATGCCCCCGAACCCCCCTTGTAGCTACGCTTTTTGTTACCTTCTCCCCAGTCAGAGTCACCACATCCAGTGGGCCATACATGAAGCGCCCGCTGAAGACCTGGGGTCGCCCCTCACACACGATGACATCACTGGCGCGGTGGTTTGCTGTCACATTCTGCAAACCAAAGGGGTAAAGCAGTTTTTACTAATTTCACATCAGCAAAAGGGGACATTAAAACACAGGAATTGGATCTGGCTAGAGAACAGGGCTGGCTAGAGAACGCAGCAATTCTAACATGCACTCATGAGAGGAAATTTACATTGCTTTTGAGGGGGCAGTGAAATCGCACCATATGGTGGCTATCTGTTCCTATAAAACAAGGATGGAGAACCTGCAGCCCTCCAAATGTTGGGACTACAACTCCCATCATCCTTAGCCATTGGTTGTTCTAGCAGGGCCTGATGGGAGCTGCCTGGAGTTCAACAACATCTGGAGGGATACAGGTTCCCCACCCTGCTCTGCATGCATTCCTACATAGTGAATCAGAAATACAGCTGTGGGAACAGTGCCCCTTTCCCTGGTTGGGGTGTCTTCTAGGCAACGTGGGAGTGCATTTGTAGGAACCAGTAACAAAAACCACAATTTTTTCTTGTGTTGAGGTTGCCATATTAAAAGCAAAACCACCTTACACTGTACTTGACAGGAGAAGGCAGCAATCAGCCTTCCTCTGTGAGGTGCTTTTTATTATTATTATTTAACACAATTTATATACCACTTGATTGCAGTAAAACATCTAAGTGGTTTACAAGAAATACAGTGGTGCCCCGCAAGACGAATGCCTCGCAAGACGGAAAACCCGCTAGACGAAAGGGTTTTCCGTTTTGGAGGCGCTTCGCAAAACAAATTTCCCTATGGGCTTCCTTCGCAAGACGAAAGCCCATAGGGAAATCTCCGGGAAAGCGGGGAAGCCCAGCGTGTCTTCCCCACTGTCCTCGGACCTCCTCCGAAGGCTGGCGGTGGGGCGGAGAGACCTTCTCCCGCCGCCAGCCTTGGGATGGCTGATCCGAAGGCTGGCGGTGGGGCGGAGAGACCTTCTCCCCGCGCCAGCCTTCGGATGGCTGTCCTGAAGACTTGCGGTGGGAGGAGGGTTTTCCTTCCCACCGCCAACTTTCAGAATGCTGTTCTGAATGTTGGCGTGGGGAGGAAAAACCCTCCTCCCACCGCAAGCCCCGGGAACAGAGGAGAAGCGCTGCGCGCCTTCCCCTCTGTTCCCGTACCTGTCCTGAAGGCTTGCGGTGGAGAGAAAAGCCCTTCTCCGCACCGCCAACCTGGCAAGCGGTCTCCATAGGAACGCATTAATTGATTTTCAATGCATTCCTATGGGAAACCGTGCTTCGCAAGACGAAAAACTCGCAAGAAGAAAAACTCGCAAGAAGAAAAAACTTGCGGAACGAATTAATTTCGTCTTGCGAGGCACCACTGTATTAAACTTATCAATAAAAAACGGTTAAAACAATTAAAAACGTCGAAGGCAGGATTCACCTAACCAGTGCCATCAGTGGAAACCCTGCACGAGGATTTTGACTTCTACAATGCGGCTTCCCCCCTCACCCCTGTGTCGTCCCCCACAAATTGGCTCTGGGTGGGAGTTCAGAGAACACCCAGAACAACACATGGAGGGAGGAAATGGGGATTGTTCCATCTGGTAAGCTGAAATGCTGGTCCAGATGGAACAATTGGAAGAGCACCATGTTGAATTACAACCAGTAAGGTAATTAAAACCAACAGTAAAATAAATTAAAGCACGTCAACATCTACAAGTCTGGATAGGCTTGCCTAAACAAAAACGTTTTAAGCAGTAACTTAAGTATTTGCTTCTTATTGAATGATCTTGTTCCCTGGAACAATTGTCAAACCTTCAAAATCATCACAATTGCTTGAGGGAAACTTCATTCAAATACCACCTACATTCATGTTCTGAATTATGCATTACAACCTGCTATTAGAATTTTGCATTTAGCTCTGCAACCTACACAGCCCTGAGCTGCCGTACTTCCTCCAAGTCCTAGTACCCAAACCCATTTCAACACCACCCAGACAGGTGCCTGCCCCTATCTCACTACACAGTCATGGAGCAGCACCTGAACAGCAGCATCTGTCTCCTAGACCTAGAGCAAAAAGCGAGAAGACGTCTTTTTGTTGTTCAAAGGCTTCAGTAGCATCACCTAGCTTGACAAGCCAGGCAGATGTTTGTGAAAGCGGTTAAGTCCAGTCAAAGGTGACTATGGGGTGCTGCGCTCATCTCGCTTCCAGGCCGAGGGAGCCAGCTTTTGTCCACCACTTTCCAGGTCATGTGGCCAGCATGGAACACAGTGACAGAAGCCATAGCACACAGAAACGCTGTTTACCTTCCCGACGCAGTGGTTCCTATTTATCTATTTGCACTGGTATACTTATGAACTGCTAGGTTGGCAGGAGCTGGGACAGAGCAACGGGAGCTCACCCCGTCACAGGGATTCGAACCACCAACCTTCCAATCAGCAAGCCCAAGAAGCTCAGTAGTTTAGACCACAGCACCACCAGCACAAGCTAATAAAGTTGTCCTCCCCACCCTCAAAGCAAGAAAACCTAAATCTTATGCTCCAAACGGATCTTGCAATCTACATCTTATGTAGATGTGTTTCTACATAAAATTGTATGATTTCATTTGTGAATGAAAATGGCAACTATGTTTTTGGCAAGTGGCAGAGGAGGATAAAGGGCGAAGCAGGAAGACAGACAACAGATGTGATGATATGGTAGCATCCCTGAAGTTATCCTGAAGGCTATTAGCTGTGGAAGGAATAGGATCAGCTCATATTCCTTTCCCTGAAGACACAGTGCCCCAGCCCAAGCCAGAGTCCCGTTTCCCACTTGCACGTGTGAGTTAGAGGCAAGGTAGCCACCGTGGGAGACAGAGCTCCATACCCGGATCTTCACTTGTGTTCGTTTCCGCTGCCACTTTTCACGAGGAAATGCTGGGCTGTAGATGGAACTCTCCTCATTCTCTGTCACTTGGGGCTGCTCTGTCTCAATCACCTGCAAACACATAGGAACATCAGGGCCAGCTTTCAGGAGTGCCATTCACAGGCACCAACTCCTAGAGTTTCAGTCACAATCATAATATACAGACACTGGGCAGATTAAAGTGGACAGTTTCATTGCTCCCTTTGTCTGTTATATCCTTCCCAAATAGATTCAAAATGTGAACCTCTAGCTGCTTCGCACCAGAGCATACTAAAGGCACTTCCAAATGGCATCCTGACTGAGAAGTCATCCTGATTAGTTTGAAGGAAGGTTATACACAGTGTTGGCTATTTAATGAGCCTTCCCCTCCAATTTGCTTCCCAGAAGGGTAGGCTACATTGTGATACATTTCCCAGCACATTTTCCTGTCACCTTCCTTATTGCAAAAAGTCAGATCTTTGGGGAAGTGGGCTTGTTGCACAAGAGCTCCAAATCAGCTTTAATTGAACAACTTTTAATTGCACATCTGAAGGCAGCCCTGTTTAGGGAAGCTTTTAATATCTGAAGGACTACTGTATTTTAACATTTTGTTGGAAGCCGCCCAGAGTGGCTGTGGAAACCCAGCCAGATGGGCGGGGTATAAATAATAAAGTGTTGTTGTTGTTGTTGTTATTAACCTGAATTTGCTGGCATGTGACACGAAAATATCATTAGCCTAATTGTCCATCTAGCCCAGTGTTGTCCACTCTGGCTGGAAGCAGCTCTTCAGGGTCTCAGTCACAGGCCTTTCCCATTATTTGATCCCTTCTACCTAGAAGATGACAGGGATCAAACCCAAAACCTTCTGCGTGCGAAGCTTGTGCTCTACTGGTGAGCCACTCCTACAAACTCCTGTGTTGTTTTTGGTTTGGTTTCTCCAAACCAGGAGTCCATGCCTGCCCCTAGCACATGGGGGCTGTGCTCTGTTTTGCTCTGCGTAACAAAACAAGCCTTTGCCCAGCACTGATAGAATCTCCTTGCAAAGTGTTCAGCTGATCCAATATCTTGTTTCATAATCCACCCAGGTACGAAAAGAAAAGTATCCTCCTCAAAATCCACATCCCCTCCAAAATTTACATCGCAGTTGCAGTTAACTATGCAAGGTAGCACTCACCTACCACCAAAGATGCCTGTGCAAATTTTATCCACCCAAGTCTCTCTCCATTTCTACTCCCATGTCCCCTGCCTGGGTTAGGTTTCCTCCTATATGCCCCTCCCCTCTACTGCGCAAACCTATTTTTAGATGCCAGTTTCCCATTAGGGGAACGATTAGAGCCCACCACACCCTGTTCCCCAGCACAGCAACATTTCCACCTGCCCACAGCCCTCGTACCTGGCGCAGGATGAAAGCCGCCACATCGGCACTTTCCCAATAGCTGGCATGGAAAAGGTGAGGGAGGGTGATGGTGGGGAAGGCCGTCAATGCCTCAGGGCAATAGAGAGAGTAGTCAATGCGTTTAGCACCCCACCAACGATCCAGAACTAGACACGGAGGGAAGAGAAACTGTTGTTAGGGTGGCCCCATTTGTCTCCTCACTTCAGCTGTGAACTACACTCATGCGGCTGCTTGTACTTTGTCTGCCCATTTCCTGTTACCTTTACTTCCTCCCCAACAAATAAACAAGTCCTACTCGTCACATTCTCTGAGGCCTCAAGTCAGTCAGACAATAATAACACTGGCACTGCTAGGGATATGGCAGCATCTGCCTCATCAACCAGTCCTTCACAGTCTAAGAGCACAGCCCTGCCTGCCTACGTTGATGGCCTCTCTGCTGGTTTCTGCTACTGGGGAGTAGTGCTCTTGGGGTGGGGGGGCGGCCTGTGCCACAACAGAGGTCCCAGCTATGCCCAGGCAGGCAAAGAACTGCTGCTGGCAGTTCTCCTGCCAGCAGTAGCAGGAGAAAAGCCTTGATACAGGTGTTTTCAAAGACAGACATGAGGTCCAAAGACCTGAGAATCCCAATCCTCAGGACACCAGCCTGGGGCTCGTGTAGCAATAAAAAAAAAAGAACTGTCCTGTAGAGACCTTCTGCCCTGGCCAGCGCAAGGCAACAGGGCTTGGGGTATGGTGGTGGATTCCTCTGCCCCTAGATAACACCCCCATCCCCCAAAGGAAGGGAAGGCAATGGATGCAGGGGGGAAACCGGAGAAAACAGGTTTCCAAAGGGCCAAAATGTTTTATTATGCACATGTTTCATCTTTGCATTTAACATGCAGGTTTGTTTATTTGTTTGTTTAAAAACAGAAATAGGATCACTTTGGGGCACAAATAATTATTGGGATCACAGCAGGTGAATTTAACTTGTTCCTCAACTGCTGCAGTCCTAAAAATAAACCCTCCTCTGAAATTGGGATTTCCCCTACAAAGCAAATGCCAATCATCAACCACTCCCTTGAGAGCTGATTCTATTTGCATTTTAAAAAAGAAGAGGCCCTGAACATTAAATGCAAATACTATCTTGGCCTGTAATCTTTAAATTCCATTTATTTCAGTGGGCTCTTTCAATTCTACTTCACTAGAATTTAAGCAGCCTGGCTGCGCACAGGAATACAGCCTTTTACTCTTTGTTCGTTATAATTCAGATTTGGGGTTTATTAGTATGTCAGGCACTAACTCAGTGGCTTGGCAGAGCCAGAAGAGTGTGAAAGCACTTCAGTTCAGAATGCGGAATTGCAAGTGACACAAAAGGGCACAATATGGCCAAGCTATGGTAGCAATGTCAAATTTGGGTGGGCCAGTCAAAGAACAAGCCTTTTCTTGGCAGCACAGCAAATATTCAATCCTTGCAAAATGAACTCGTTTAACTCACAGACACAAGAAACATTGTTCAGGGTTCCAGTCTGAATCCAGTTAGGATTCAGTTCATGAATTCAGAAAAGCCTGCCTAATACACTTTTTGAGCTGCTGAGCATCAAGGAAGAGCTTTATGCACCAACATTTTAAGTTATGAGGGGAGCACAGGAAAGACACCCCCACAGATTGTTAGTGACCATACAGGCAATATGTTATAAGTACTTCAACCAAACGGATGTGTGTAACATTTTCTTAGAATCAACTGTTTGCAGTGTTTAAAACAGAAAGAGCTGATTAATTTCTGGTGCAAAAAGTAATGAGCATCATTTTAAAAAACAAGAAAACAAACATGGATTTTTAAACATTAAGGAGAGAAAAGCCCTAACTTTCCCTCCTCAAATGGCCTCATAAATGCACTTGGATGAAAAGTAGACAGGAAGCCAAATTTAACTGTGTTTGCATAGAAATTGGGGGGGGGGGGGTGAGGACAAGCAACATGTAACTTACTCTTCACAACTTCATTGGTACTGGTTATAGTAGTCTCACATGTGGTTGCCTCATTCCCTTTCCAGAAACCCCCAAAAGCACTAGTTGGAGTGGGAGGTGTCACAAGGTCTAATTCATCCATGAAGAGGGAAGAGTGACTCTGCAAGGCCTCAGCTAGGCCAAATGGAAAGGTAAACAGAGGTGAGTATGGCAATTATAACACATCCCCCAATCCCTCCCAGCCTTCCACTGGTCTTATGTGCGGTGCCCTCCAAGTACTGTGCCTCTGAGGAAATGCCGACTTGCCACTGTTTAAAATCACTATTCCCCCCCCCCCCAAAGTCGCTTCATCGCTGCTTTACTAAAACCTCTGCTGTTGTTTAAACCCACCATTTTCCTCTCAGTGTCTCTCTCTATCCCCACCTTTACTTAAACTTCTCCCCTTGTTTAAAAGAGCCCCTTTTTTCTCCTTTTGGTGTCTCTCCCTTCCTGCTATATTCAAACTTCTCCCTCTTCCATTCTTCAGCTGCCTCATGTGACAGAAATAAAGGATGCAGAGCCCTCAACTATCCCTTAGTACCGCCACACATTGTATGCCACTCCTGGTACCATGTGTTGTCTTTAACATGGAAGTTCCGGATTCATTGTATTAATTCACAACAGGTATTTTATTAACTAGCAAACACCCATACATACACAACACCCACCAACAGAACTTAGCGCCTTCTGCAACTGAACAAGCTGACAGGCTTGGTATTCAGATTCTATTTGTCTTAAAGATATCATCATGAGGGTGTGCACAAAGGGGGCTGCGGAATATAAGCAAGGAGAAGGCGTGGGCATGGCAGGGGACTGGCAAGCAGAAGGAGCAGCAGCACTGTGTGTGTGTGTGTGTGTGTGTGTGTGTGTGTGTGTGTGTGTATTTACAGTCATTTGAGTGCTCAATCCTACCAATTCTCACATTCATGTTTGCCCTGTTCCATGAATATTTAAAAAAATAAATCATGAAGGATTCAGCTCCATCTCGTAGGCAGCTAAATCAAAGCGGGGTTGACAAGTGGAATGATCACAGGCATAGCTCCCAGCATATAATAAAAACACAGATGAACAACAAAATTATTCAAAGCTTAAAGGGGGGGGGGGAATGACTGAACAAAACCTATATGCTTCATTATATTACTGCTCTCAGAGCAGAAGGAGAACAGAGGTTCATAATTTGTGTGGTTTGCGTCTGAAAAAGAACAGAGGAACTTCCCCTCCTACAAGGCGGGAGGGGCACTTCCTCCTTGAGCCTAACGGTTGAAGCTTTCGAGACACTAGCTGTGCCATGGGTGGCCACCCATATATGGGCATGTATACCACACCACTCGTAGAAGAATATGTTTTTATGCTGAGGAAGAGGACTAAGGCTGGGTCTATGCATGCAGACAAATGAGGCGGGAACAAGCCGTAGAATGGGTCGTGTCACTTCAAACTGCAGACCATGTAAAAATGCATTTAAAAATGAAACATACAAAAATCTATGCAACTACCAATGCAGCACAGAAAGGATCTAGCCCATCTTTTCTGGGCTTTTAGGCTAGTTTTCTATTTGCAGGGAGCATTTGGTGTAGGGGAACATGGAGCCATTCCATCTGGCTGCGGCAAAGGAAGGAGTGGGAAGCAGGGACTGCACCACTGGCTCTGCTGAGAAACCAGCTCTATCGGGCCCTTCCATCCCTCAACTGTCCTGTAGGAGCAGCCATTCAAACCGCCTGTAGCAGACGGACAGGTGGAAAGCAGGACTCAAGAGGAACAGCCAGGGGCTGCGGCTGCTGCTCCCACAGCAGCTGCTGCCTCTTGCTCTCACCTCAGCCTGCTTTGTGGCAAGCCAGCCCTTCCTGCAGGCGGAGACTGTCTTGTTTACTGCTGATCAGTTCCGGGAGCCTTTTTGGCAGAGCAGCAGAGTAAATTGCTTGAAATAAATGTTACCCTCCCCTACCGTGACTCAAACCATCCTGCTCTGAAACAGTTTTAGGCCAAGGCAGGCGCAACTTGTCCCTTTGCTGCCCAGCCTTTTGAATAGCTGCCCCTGCTGAAATTCTGTGCGTGGCTGAATGCATGACTTCCTTTACTTCTTCACAGAATGCTAGTGCTCCCTAGAACAGATACCCACCCAGGGCACCCCGTATTTCAAAATAAGAATAACTTTTCCACCACCCCAGAAGTGCCCCCGTGCAAAGCCAGCCTGGCGTTCTTCAACACAAATGAACATGGGAGACCACCCAAAGTCACATCTCCAAACGTCCCAGCATCGCTGAGCTCCCATATCTCACTCCTGCTATAGCAGGACTCTTCCAATCCAGAACCCATATTTAGTCCAAACGTGCATTCTGGGACCGACTTCTTAATTATATACACCTTTGTATTAAGGTAGGGCTGCTGCTGCTGCAACAGCAACTCATCTCAGATCAGGCTGCACCCCGGGAGGGGATCCCACAACCATTCATTTGAAGATCCAGATACTGTAGCATTTCCTTCCACACTCCCCCATACCCCCCAAAGGGACACCACATTTCCCAAGCATGTCCAAGGCTAGTCTTGGCGTCTCTTCTTACCCAGTGACGTGGACGATCCGTCTCCCAGAGGATATTTCTGGTAACGGGGTATGCCAAAGGGAGGCACGGCGTGGAACTGGCGGGCCAGCAGAGGCTCCAGGCGCGAGGCGCAGGGGTCAGCCGCGTGAAACAAGTTGTAGACCTGCTCGCAGGCTGGGTGCATCTGGGCCACTGAAGAGGGGAAAGAGAAAGGGTAAGGAATCCCGCTTCGGCAGAAGGGGAAAGGCGAAGGGAAGACAGGGGAGGGGGAAAGGACCCTTACCGTCCAGTGCTGGCATCACCGTCTTGCGGAGTGCAAGAACCAGCCCCAGGGGTGAGCCAAATAAGAAGAAACCAGACACCTTGAACTCCAGCTTCCCAACCGTGCTTGGCCCCTCAAAGGTCTCTATCATCGAGGATGACGAGTTGCTGCTACGTCGAGGGTCTCCTTCTGCCTCCGAGGCAGGCATGCTAGCCTGCAGGCTGGAGATGGCAGGAGAAGACTTCCATCACTGACAGGAAACAGCCCACAGCCCCTACGCTCTCCCCCAACAGAACCACCTTCCCTGTGAAGGGCCTATATGTAGGTTTCCACCAGGCCAGCATTTTTCTCTGTTGCCTGAAAGATCACATAGTGCCGTCCCCACTTCTCAGATGTCACCCACCCCTACCACCCAAAATCAGAGTCGCCTTTATTTTCCCTCTTTTTAAAAAAGAAAAAAAGTTGTGAATACGTGGCATTTTTGTGTGTGCACCCATTCAGCTTTAGACAGCTTGTGAATTTCTTTTAGCAGACACAAAGCCAGATATTTCTATATCTGAGAGCCCTCCTATTTCATTAATTTAGATCAGCATTTCACCTTCCTCTCTTTTCAGACAGGGGGGCACACTGCCTCTAATTTATCAGGAAAGGTTTATGAACGTAAGTGCAGTCACATAACTTTAGCATTATTTTAGTATAAAATAATCTTAAGGAGACCCAAGAGGGCAATTGTGGGGCAGAAAAAGTGCATATGATAGGGTTGCATGTGAAGATTAACACCAAGATAGGAAGAAAAGAGTAATCCTTATTAGCATTATTGTCAGCTATATTTGTGTATTTTCTAATTTTATAAGGCACAAGGATCTACGCTCCAACAACCTTTTTTGTGTGGTTAGTAGCTTTTTATGAATTGTATCTTCGCTATTCTTGTTTTGGCTGTTTATAATTGCTTAACGATTTACCATAGGTGTTGGGAAGGATTTAGCTTTTATTTGTACACTTGGCAGCAGTTTGAGTTTCCCTAAGGGGTGCAGGGTTTTGGATAAAAGGAGATGCTCTGAGGCTGTTCTGGTGGGGTAGAGGAAGCTCCTTATCATGTCCTGGGTGTCAGTAGCGCTATGCTATGAATGGGTGCACATTTGACCGCACTTTCAACCCCGATGGGCACTAGTCTAATTGTAACCAATTCTTTTAACCTAATAGGACAGTCTGCTTTGCAGACCAAATTCCCACATTGCCTCACCTGGTCAAGAACTGCTGCTGCTGTTGTGAGGAATCGCCCTCCTGCGTCACGTTGTCACTGGGTTTCTGAATGGAGGGAAGTGCCCCGGGCTCAGGACTGGCGCGGCCCACCCCACACACTTCTGCCCTCTCAAGCAGGGGGTCTCGCACAACAGAAGTCTCTGGAGAAAGCAGCTCAGTACTCTGAAGAAAAGGGAACAGATCAGCAATTGTGCATCTCTGTTCTACTGAGGAGATCCAAAAGCCTTTGCTATTTGTAAGCGAATGTTAAAACAGGGAGGGCCTTCTTCTGGTAACAGAACCTACTAGGCCTCGAAGAGGAAATGGGGTGGATGCTGGGCTTGACCTGCTATATACTAGGACAGGGATTTTGGGGCAAGAAATACTTGCTAGCCAAGTCAGAAGAAACCCTCATCCCTCCCATGTCAAATCCCTGTTCCTCCCCATATCTGAGAACCCTCAGAGCTCAAGTAAGGGAAAAAAAGCTGATTATAAATGCATAAAGGAAGGGGTGTTTCCACGGCTCAGTAACTGACCATGCTGCCACGGCGACTGCTCCCACGACTCCCTGACCCACCAGCACGGCTGTGGCAGAGGGCATCAAAGGCCAGGATTCCACCAACACAGTCCCCAATCAGCAGCACCTATAAAGGGGGACGTGAACAGAGTTAGTTCCCTACTGATGAAAGGAACATCCCTGCAGTCATTGCTTAATCAGAGGGAGCATGAAGCTTAAGCCAGCCTCTTAAACAAGGCCTTGCATTCCCACCCCTTTCCTACAGCTGAGAAGTGCATCAAGTGGAGACTGCACTGCTTTAACCAATGTGGTTGAAAGCCAAGGAATATTGGGGGCAGCAGTTTTATAAAAGAACGGGGTTGTGTGATGGAGATGTCTCAGAATCTTCACAAAACAAAAGATATTTTTTTTAATCTAGTATTCCTCCCCCCCCCCCCCCCGCAAAGACCCTAATTCTATTTTTAAAAGACGATAAAGCAAAACAAAACCATAGCAGAGGGTAAAATGCTTGTTCCAACTGGAGCACAGAGGGTTTCCCCTCAAAGTTATTTCAGATTCCAGTCCCTCTGACCTGGCCACAGAAGCCTGCACCATCAGGAGAGTGGATGAAATTGGCATAGGCCTGGTTGGTACGGGAAATGACGGTTGCGACGGCATTCTGGTAGCTGCCTGAGGAGGTGGCCAGGAGAGGCAAAGCCGCCAATGGAATGTGGTCCTGGCTACTGGACAGACTGTCGCCGTCATGACTGTAGGGGCTGAGTCTGGAAAAGGAGACCATGAGAGAAACGATCAAGACACGCTCTCAGACCAAGGGTCTGATCATTCTCACAACACCCAGATCTTGGTACTGAGCCCAGGAGGTGACTCCAGATTACCTTCTGGATTTAAGGGCTAGAACTTAAGGAAGTTGCAGGCAGCCCATTCAGAAAGGTAGGCCCCTTTTTTGACCGCAGTTTAAAAAGAGATCTTGGGCCAACGGTTTCTCCTTGATGACCTGCCAGCAAATGGGAACTTTGGGGGAAAGCATATATATATGCACATACTTTTTAACTATTGTTTTCCACCCTAATATATATACAATGGTGGAAAAAAGGGAAAAAGGGGAACAGAATTACCTCATGAAAATCCTGCTCTAAGATCTCTCCTCAAAGTCTCAATACTTCACCCAAACCATAATCCCTAGGTCGGCACTTATCCACAGTAGCACATTATTCACACTGAACCCTTTGCATATCGCTAGGCACCATACACTACCACACGCCTCACCCACTTCTCCAAAACACCCACCCACCCCGAATAAAGTGCTTGGGATAGGTCCTCATCCAAGCTGCCTGGAGAAGGCACCAGTGCTCTCCTTGAGCTCCTGCACAATCAACTGCCCAAAGCCCTGAGTCAGAAGGGAACAGTCCTGCTCCCACCAAGCGCTCTTGAGCCTGACAGAACACGCTTCCTACTTAGAGACGAGGGCGTAGGCAGCAGCACAGATAGGCGGGCAAGGCACCAGGCGCAGCGCAATGTGCCCCAGTGCCTCGGGGAAGTGTAGGCGGGTGA
Source organism: Podarcis gaigeae (assembly GCF_964106915.1). Taxonomy (NCBI): domain Eukaryota; kingdom Metazoa; phylum Chordata; class Lepidosauria; order Squamata; family Lacertidae; genus Podarcis; species Podarcis gaigeae. Next base: position 81,816,420 of record NC_139678.1, on the reverse strand, counting down.
CTGTGTCCAAGGTGGCGCTGAGCGTGTGCACATCGGCCTGTTTGGAGCCCGGCTCTCCCACGCCCTGGTCCAGGATGTTGCCGCTGTGGAGGATCAGGAAAAGCGCATGAATACGGCATGTCCCGGAGTTGCCTTCTGAGCCAGCCTATGGAAAGAGACATGTAGAACTGGGTCTGGTGTCAAGTTGAGGTTCTGGAAAAGTGACTTGGGAGGCAACAACAATGGTCCTGTAACCACAAGCCCTCTCCCATGTCTTGGCGCCATGGTTCTGAAGGTACCCACGTGGGAAGGCAGTATGATGAGGAGGGGTTCACTCACCTCTGGTGGGCCAGGTGCCACGACACCATCACTGTCTGGCTTGGCAGCCACAGCATCAACTGCAAAGACAACATTGTTTTAGTTAATGGCATCAGGCAGAGAAGGAAGAGAGAAAGCAATGGGAGGCAGGAAGGATAGAAATCACAGATGGAACAGGAATGGCCTTCACAGGTAATTGACAACTTGTACTGCTTTCACTTACAAGATTGCAGCTATGCACTCATGAGGGGGAATACATAAATAAATGGAGGGGGGAACCCACTGTTCCCCATTTTCCATTTATTCATTGCCCACACATCCAGTGGGTTTTCCTTGCTTACTGAGATCTGGGAAAGTCACAGGAGGGCCCTGCGAAGCTCCCAAAGGCCAGTAAGCAAAGCACCTCACTTATCAAATTTTGGGAAAGTGGTATGAGGGCGCTAGCAGCTTCCCAGAGCCCTTGTCCCTCCTTCTCAAAGCCTGGTAAGCAGTGCTCCACCTTGCAGGGAGGCCAGTTCCTGGGGTCCTGACTTTACACAATTTCATTTTTACAAGTAGACCCCCTAGAACTGAAAACTTGCATAAGCTCTGAGTTACCTGTACTTCAAGGGACAGAATTATACTGCCAGTGCCCCATGATCTTGTAGCAATAAGCAGAGAAGTCTAGAGCTTTGCATGAAAACGATTATGATTCAATACCACCCTGGTATTATTTTTTCAAATTAGGTTTTATTGGTTTGGTTGGTTTGAGGGGGTGTGGGTTGGATGTTTTTGTGTGTGTGGAGGATGTGCTTTTTTTTGCTTGTTCTCTATTTGTTTTCAAGTGTTTATGTGTGTTCTGTCTTTTTTTTTGGGGGGGGGGTTCTGAAAAGCTCCAGATTTTGCTCTGTGAAATGAATATTCTGTGGTACCTATGGCAGTTTCTTAGATTTTCACATATGCCCCCAGGCCCATAGAAGTTGGAGACTCTTGGTGTAGAACATAGGCCATTTTCAGAATCTAAGATGTGCAGTTATGGAGTTTGAGATTTCTTAGCATCTCCAGAAGCACTACCAAAGACCAGTGGATATTCCTCCATGCACAAATTCACTCACACCACGAGCAGACTCTATTCTGCATGGAACACCTGAACCGCTCTCTTACCAAGAACATCATCTGGCTCAATGGGTCGCTCTAGAGTGTCGAGAAAGTCATTTGAGTTCCACTTGGTGATTTCCTTGGCAAAAACATCATCACTGTCGGAGAAGTCTTCTAGGAAAGGAAAACTCATTGAGAGGCAAATGCACTGCAGACACTGAACAAACTGCCATGTTTAACAGGACAGCACCAAAGTTCATGAACAGGAGATCTGCTCCCATCAGGGTAGACCAATGGTTTTCAATCAGTGTGCTGAGACACCATGGGGCTGGCCAAGGGGTGCTTCCCAGGCCCCTGTTGGGCAGTGTGAGGAGGCACCTCTCTTTGGGGCGGGGGGGGGGAGGCAGCTCAGAGACCAGTGGCAGAGGAATCCCAATGAGAGGGGAGAGGAGAGGAGGCTGAGGGAAGACTCCACAAGGGAGGGTGTTTGAAAAAGGGTTAGAGGCTGCCAGCTCTGCAGGCAAGGGGTGACATAACTGGGCTCCTGAGTCCCATAGGGGTGCTGCAGAAAGAAGGTAGTTGGTCAAGGGAGCCATGGACTAAAAAAGGTTGAAAATCTCTGGTGCAAATGCTGAGCAAGATGGGCCAATGGTGTGTCTCTGTGGAAGCGAGCTTCCTATGTTTCCTATAAACTTGGAGCATTACACATGTAAAACATGCACTTTTCCTATGAACAAAAAGGTCTGCCTTTGCATGTGTGCGCCTTCCTCTGTACAGAGAATAAAAAAACCAGAGATTTTTATCTTCCCCAATCCACACAAATCGGATGAATCTGGGGAGATGGTTGAAAGATAAATCTAAACAAACACAACTCCAAGCCTACAGAGGGCCGTGTCACACAGGTCCCTGTAAACCAGCCTCCACATGCTTGCAGTGGCAACTGTCAGAACCAACAGCAACAGGCACCCATAGCTCTCAGCCCTCTCAAAAACAGATGCATGCACAGAACCCTCCTGTACCCAGCACTGCATACCATGAGCATCAAAGAATTCCTCTTCAGAGCTGTTTTCAGAATCCCGTGCAATATTTTGCATCCGCCACTCTGATAAGCTGTGAGGAGATACTCCAGCTGTAGGGGCATCAAGCATAGAGTTTATGATCAAGAGGTAAAAAAAACCCAAAAACTATCCTCATATCTAAAGCAAGCTTAACTTGCTCCCAATGCTGACATTATAAAATAACCCCAAAGTTTTCCCCATGCAAGCAACAGTTAGCTTCTTATCCTAGGGTATATACAGGAGATTATGTATGTGGAACAATGGGGGCAATTTCACCCTTACTGCAGCTCCGACACTCAGCATCGGTTGCTTACTACTGTATGACTAAGAAGAGGAAGTTTCACAATGGGAAGTCTGCCCTCTCTGTTTTCCTAATTTAAAAAAGCAGCAGCAGCTACTGTTCATCTAGTACAAGAGAACGAGCCATGAAATTGATTAAGCTTAATTACAAACAACGGCAGGTAAAATTTATTTCAGAAGGGAACCGTTACACTTTTTCCTTTTAAAATGTACAAGCGTGCATATGGAGATATGTCTCCCGATACTTTTAGGGTGTGAACACACACACACAATGTTGGGGTGTATGAGGGAGAGGAGAGGAGAGAAAAGGAAAGGAGAGAGAAAAAGTGTGTCACTAAAATGGACACTCTCCAATATGCCCATCCAAAAGCCTACCTCCAGCAGCAGTATAACTCTCTTACACCCAAAAGAAGGGGCAGGAGGGGAAACCCTCTATATCCTCCTCACACCTTCCCACTACACTGCCATTTGCTGGAAATGACTGCTCACCAGCATGCTGAGAAGAATAGGATGACCGAGAAGACGACGACCACTGCTTGGCAAATGGATCATCTGGAGAGGAATCCGGAGCCCTTAAGTTGTCGACTCGGTCCTGCTTCTCGCAGCCACCCAGCTCAGCCGGGCTCTCAGGGCTGGGCACTGCAGGCCCTGCGTCGGGCTCGATGCACTTGGCCATTTTCTGAGCCAGCATGAGTGCCGTCTCTTCCTCCAGCCTCCGGATGTCATCCATGGTGAGATCTATCCATTCATCCTGCCAGCACCAGGCCTGGCGGTGGGCCCGGAGCATCACCTTCCGCAGACCTACAGGGAATGCCACAAACCATGGGGCCACTTGCTCTTCTCCCCCCAGGAAGAATCAGGCCTATCATCAGGCCTAGCTCCAGCTCCCAGTGCATTATGGGACAATACCGGCATGAGATACTATACCTTTAAATGTTTCCATCGCCCATTTCCCTCAAAGCTAAGGAAAGCATTAAGATCCAGTTCAGATTAACAAGATAAACCAAATTTAGAGAACCAGGAGGCCATTGGATTAAATGCCCCATCCCTGCTTGTATGTGGATCCCACTCACACATCCAGCTTCGCTGCTTGAAGCCAAACAGGAAGTGCCGGCCTGACCTGCTGCTGCCACTGTTGCTCTGCTCACGCCAAAGCATCCCTTTCCTAGGTTGCATGTTGCTGGCGATATGATGAGATCTTGCCAGAAATCAGCACCAATGCTGGCACCACTTTTCCAGGGGTGCATGGGAACCACTCCACCAGGGGTTTCCGGTGCCCAAGGTGGCTGCTTCACTCAACCTCAAGGGCAGACCAGCGCTGCACACACCTAACCTTCTCTATCTCATCTTACCATTATATTTCAGCCATCATCAACCCTGGCTAAAACTGTGACTAGGAATGAATCTGAACTCGGGCTAAATGAGTACAAAGTTAAAGCCTTTGCCGATGATTTGGTAATGACTATGGAAGAACCAATAGAAAGTGTAAATGAGGTTTTGGAAGAGATGGAACAATTTGGAAAGTTGGCAGGATTCAGATTGAATAAGAACAAGACGAAAATGATTGCAAAAAATATGGAACAAAACATGATCGAATTAATGCAGCAACAAACTGAGATAGAGGTGGTGAAAAAGGTTAAATACTTGGGAATCTGGTTATCACCTAAGAATATTGATTTGTATCAAAATAACTATATCCCGGTTTGGAAAGGAATAAAGAAGGATCTGGAGGTGTGGGCCAGAATGAAAATATCATTTTGGGGAAGGATATCTATGGTAAAGATGACGGTGCTACCAAGGATGTTATTCTTATTTCAGACCATACCCATATTAAAGGATATAGGAATCTTTAAAGAATGGCAAAAAGTGATTTCAAGGTATATCTGGCAGGGAAAGAAGCCCAGAATAAAATTTAAGTTACTGACAGATGCTAAAGAAAGAGGGGGCTTCGCCCTGCCAGATATGAGATTGTACTACGAGGCAGCATGTTTATGCTGGGTAAAAGAATGGATAAAGTTAGAAAATAATGAATTATTAGATCTTGAAGGTTTTGATAACCGATTTGGATGGCACGCATATCTCTGGTGTGAAAAACGGAGGGTTCATAAAGGATTTGGAAACCACATCTTCAGGGGTTCACTAATTGAGGTGTGGGAGAGATATAAAAATATTTTGGAACCAAAAGTCCCGCACTGGCTGTCCCCGTTGGAGGTAATGAGTGTTAAGAAAATCAATATGAGGAAAAAATGGGGTACATACAGTGATTTGGTGACTAAGGAAGAAGGGAAATGGAGACTGAAGCCATATGAACAAGTTAAAGAGTATATATATGATTGGCTGCATTACCGTCAGGTAAATGAAACAATTAAAAAAGATTTGAAGGAAAAAGGTTATGTAGAAAGGGAATCAATTTTCCAAAAAGACATAATAAACAATGAATACAAAACTCTGTCAAAAATGTATAAGATATTGCTGGAGTGGCACACTAAGGATGAAGAGGTTAAATCGGTAATGATACAGTAGGCAAAGGATTTTGGGTATAATATTCAATTTGAGGAATGGGAAAAATTGTGGAAAGAGAATATAAAATTCACGGCATGTACGCTGCTGAAGGAGAATGTAATGAAAATGTTTTATAGATGGTATATGACCCCTGTAAAATTAGCAAAGATGTACAAGGTTGATAACAAATGTTGGAAATGTAAAGATAAAGAAGGGATGTTCTTTCATCAGTGGTGGGAATGTAAAAAAGTAAAAAGTTTCTGGGAAATGATATACAATGAGATGAAAAAAATGTTAAGATACACTTTTGTGAAAAAACCAGAAGCTTTTCTCTTAGGAATGACAGGAAAGGACATAAGAAGAAAGGACTTTAAACTTTTCCAATATGCTGTAACGGCAGCCAGAATCCTGTTGGCCCAGAAGTGGAAACAAGAGGAGATACCGACGACAGAAGAATGGAGACTAAAACTGATTGACTATGCGGAACTGGACAAATTAACCGGAAAAATTAGATATACTAAAGACTAAAAGTTCATCGAGTACTGGGGAAAATTGGTGGATTATCTGAAAAATATATGTGGTATGAACACAACGTTAGTGGGTTTTCAAGAGGCACTGTAAAAAATCAAATAAGTATTGTTTATTAAAAATATTGGGACTAAGGAATAATAATGGCAATATAAAAAAGGGAATGTGTACTAAAGATACAAAAATGGATGACTCTCAGAGACGCTGAAGGAAGTTCAAAACAGACACAATTTGTTGTATTCGGGTTAAAATGTATAACTAGTAGAAAATTAATAAAAATTTATCGGGGGGAAAAAATAGGAATGAATCTGAACTCTCTTTGAAAGGCTGGTTTTAAAACCAAACCCCAAAACACACAAAGTTAAGTGCCAAGTGTCAAACCATTCATGCAATCTGCAACTGTGAATTTAATTTTAAAGTAAATTGGGGGGGTTCCCTCCAGATCAAGACTCTGGCATGGAGACTAGGTGGGGCTATAACACTTTGTCCCTGGCTAAAGCTGAAATCTGAATTGGGGGTGGGGAGTTCTAGGCCAGCAATTTACATGGGGGGGGGGGGATTCTCTTACCAATGTAAATAGCAGACATGGGTGCCCCACTCTGGACTGTAACAAGGGTCAAAGGTATACCCCTGCCACTGTCACCATCCCACCTAGAACGAGGGCTCCATTCTGGATTGGGCTTCCTGCACTTGCAACTCATGTTTTAAAAACCATTTATGCAATTGTTAACTGTGTGAATGACATCTCAACTTGCCTCAGCCTTAGCTAGTAAAATGCTGCAGAGGGAAGGGAGAAGGCATGCATAACCCTCACAGCCCCATCCCAATTTTGAGTTCAGTAGTGAGTCTGAAAAAGGAATAAGCCTAAGCCAAAATCCAATACCCACACTGTTTTTGCAGGAAATATCTATGGGTAAAAGCAGGCAAGAATCCTGTCTGTCATACTGGAAGAAACTCTTATCTGACCATGCCTTCCTTTTCACCACCCTACCACCTCATCCAACATTTCCCTGGAGGCAATTAATAAACAATGCAAAAGCAAATTAAGCATACTGCTTCTGGCAAGGAACCATCTGGTCGGATGGTTCATAAAGGAACCATCACTCAGAGAAGCTTATATTTTGGTGCTTCATCAAGTCATGAAGGATCTATTGTCATATGTGAATGATCAGTCTATTTCTTTAATAAATAAAACTTTGACGTCTTAGCTAAACGCCTGCAGCAGGCTGCTTCTACTTTCAGTTCCCCCTGAAGAAGCAGGCAATCCGTAATGCCAAGGCACAGACAACACAAAGCTGCTAAAATATCTGATAACCCTTTGCTGAGATAATAAAAAACACATCTTAGAATTTATTATAATGCCATGTATTATGGATCATGCATACATTAGGGTCAGCCAAGTACATGATGCTTTAACACGGGAAGAAGTTGCTGCTTTTCACATAACAATGGATTAACACTCCCTTGCCCTCCTATGAACCGGCCAGTTATAAACACTGAATGCAAAGAAGATAAATATATGCATTGTAGCCAGTGGTTCTTTACTATTTATCTTTCCCATTTGTATGGTCAAGCACTTTAACCCATCTATCTTCCTCGTGTCCCCTTTCCCTATTTTAATTTTCCCCTTTTAGTTTTCGTTTGAGTATTAATTGTATTTGTACTGTTTGAAAATCGTAATGAAAGAAGTTTCATTTAAGTTCAAGTGAGATAAAACTTCTGGCAATCCAGCTTCACATTTAGAGTGAACAAAATTTCTCACAGGTAATTATTTCAATCTGAAGTCTCTGTCTCGGAAATTCAGAGCTCTGTGCTCCAAACCAAGAAGTGAAAAATCTATACGCAGTCCATAGAGACAGTTTGCCTCCCTCATAATTTTTCACACCACTAACATCATTGTAGCATGCAGGGACCAAGCTAAGCAAGCAAGCAGTGGGATGTTTGCTGGTGCAAGGTTAGGCACCACTTCAAAGCTGGAAGTTGCTGGTGCAAGATTAAACACAAATTCAAATTCAGGACACGCCAGGAACTAATTTGCATAGTGTTTCTAAAAAAGGACAGATTCTAACTCTGCTTAATTTGTTACGCACAGTTTTCCTTTATGAGCCTACCACACAGTTTTGATGAGATTTCCTATAGCATATCCCATAGCATGACCTAAGAAAGGGTCCCACAAACTGTGTCTGAGCTTAATAGCCAATTACTATTTTATGGCACCTCTGTCCCGCCACCTTTCTTGGAGACTTTTGCACTTTGAGCCCTACTTTAATTGTGCTCTTGGCACCAGTCCCTCTTTTGTCAGCATGGCTTTCTCTCTCTCTCTCTCTCTCTCTCTCTCTCTCTCTCTCTTTCCAAGTCACCGGTACTCTTGCTGCCTCTATCACAATGTCCTTCTTCAACTACCTGCCTGCTTTCTCCCAGGACATGAGCAGCTCACTGGGATACCACCTCCAATTTGTTGAGGGGTGGGGCTGCACAACACTTGGAGAACAGCAGCATCAGGAAGTGCATCCCACACACCAAAGAGCGAACAAATCAGAGCCCTCGCTTGCCACTTGGTTCAGCCAGATCTTGAGGCTAACTCCAGAGCTTTGGTAGAGGCAAACTGACCGGTACTTGTGACAGTGATGTGAAGAAAGGCAGCCCAACATCTCAACGGAGACCATAGGAATTGCAGTTATGGTTCCCACTTGTTTAGAACAGGCTTCCTCAACCTCGGCCCTCCAGATGCTTTGAGACTACAATTCCCAGCATCCCTGACCACTGGTCCTGCTAGCTAGGGATCATGGGAGTTGTAGGCCAAAAAACATCTGGAGGGGCGTGGCTGAGGAAGCCTGGTTTAGAAGGTGTGGGCCACAAATGAACACTTGCATTATCCCTTGCAACTAGTAGAGGAATATGGAGAGGATGCTGCCTTTGAAAAGAACAGGCAATCCAATCATTCCTTTTCACATCAGATAAACAAAATTACGCTGAATATTGAAACATCCCAAATTGCTCCTTCAATGCAAGTTTTCCAAGGGACGCTTGGAATTGCTGCTGGATCTTTGGGCAGTTATTAAGCCTAATTTCACACTAAAACAGCTTTGGTGAAGTGTGAAGAGAAAGGACAGTTCAGCTGAGAAGCACTGACTAAATACTGCCAGTGTGAGGAAATGGTACCAGTGGTCAGGGATGATGGGAGTTCAGCAACCTCAAGAGGTCCACAGGTTCCCCACTGCTGCCCTAGCCCAACCCACTTGTTTGAAAAAGTCTGCAGCAGACGGAAACGTGGGGAGCATCCTCATAAGCTTACCTACATCGTGGATGAACTGCTCAATCTTGGACTGCATGCCCCAGTAGCGAAACTCCACCTTGCAAAGCTTGTAGGCGCACATGAGGGATCCTGCGGCTGCATTCTCCAGCCAGTCATCTCCCAGAGGCCCACGTCCTGTTTTGGCTGAGTGGTAAAGCCGTGGGTCTTCCTCCGCCTTGTATTCGCCAGGTGAGATGGGGTCCCGCACAATGTCAATTGTGTCTGTGGGTAAGCAGAGTGGGAGGGGTGAGCTGGAAGCAAGCCCCTGGCCTCCATCAGAAAGTAAGACGGCTTTCCTTCTGATGAGGAGCCTGCCCTTCCTTCCCAAGTCCCAGAGTCTGCTCAGACCTTTAGCAAACACATTCCTTTGCCTCTTCCTCCTGAACACCTACTGTTAGGAGTCCCGTTTTCCCCCCTCCGGTCCTGAATTCTTAACATGTGTGCACATGAATGGGGCGTGTGAGTGTGAGAGCCAGTGAGAACGGGGTGTGCACTTGCGTATGCATTTAGCCCTGTCTTCTGCTTGTACGTGCTGACCGCCTTCCCCCAAGGGAACCTTGCCCTACAGGAAAGACACACTACATGTGATGAACTAAACCTGAACCAGAATCGCCTCACCACAAAGCATCACCAGAGATCCCTCACTAGCCTCACCCACCTAGCCTGCCCCAGGTACTCCGCATGGCAGCACCAACATGTCCCGCAACATCCTCCGTAACACAAAAAGGGCAGGGGACGCCCCGTCTTTGAACACTCACCCAGAATCCTTTGCCTGCGCTCCACAGCACTCAGGTTGAAGACATTGTTCTGTTTCCCAGCGTCTGGTCGGTAATAGGTCTCAATCTCAATAGAAAACTTCTCCACAAAGGGGCAGGTGTATCTGCAGGGGGAAGGCGGTGAAACTGGCAGCCTTGCCCCCACCTGCCTTGAGCTCTCAGGCCCCAGCCTCTGGTCAGGATACAGCCCCCTCAGCTTTCCCTCTCCCCTGCCAAGGTTCGCCCCCATTTTACCTGGTGCGAGTGTAGGGATAGGCATTCCAGGACTCTTCCTCCACCTGCAGAGCTGCCTTGGGTAGGAGGGCACGGAACCAGCTAGGGATGTGAGAGCCCACATGGTAGATCTTGTGTGTATACTGACCGCTGCCGCCTGGGCCATCGCTGTAGGGCCGGTTGGACAGGATCTCCACCCCACTGCCCTCGCCGCTCGACTCCTCACGGCTCTTCTTCTAGGGAGCACGAGAGCCAGCTCTGCTCAGCCTGTGCCCCACAACATCACTCACCCTACAACCCCACTCTCACATCCCTCAGTCCCGCTCAGCTTCTGACTCCCACCCACCCAGCCCTGTCGATCCCAGGGCTTGAGCCACACCCATCTGGCGCAGGCATCTACCAGCTCATTCAACACTGAGGTTACCTGAATCATGTAGAGCTGAGCCACTTGGTACTCTGTCAGGCTCATGGGCAGCAGAATGTGATATTCCTTGATCAACATTTTGGCAGTCAGACCCTGTGAGTCGAAGCAGAGGAGGGAATAAGTACACACAGCCAGGACAGAGATGGGAGAGCTATGTGAGTGGCCACTGTACATTGAGGGATCTATTTACGGTCCCAGGTGCAATTCCCAGCAGCTCCAGGGAGGGCACAGAGAGAGGCCTCCCTGAAACCCTGGAGAGCTGCTGCCAGTCAGTGTTAACAATACTGAACTAGATGGAGCAATGGTCTGATGATCTGACTCAATGTATGGGACCTTCCTATAGAGAGGAGGTGTGGTTCAACTGGGAAGGTGAGGTTAAGGCAGCTGAAGGCAGCTGAGATGTGAACAATAGTGTCTCCCAGAACATCTACCACAGAGATCTCATTTCCTTTGAGGGGGACATTTTGTCCCATGAACTGTGTCAATGTTTTTGCTTTTTCACCTATCTGAATAATTTCATGAACCCCACACAGGCGCTTTGTTTTGCTTCAGTTCAGCCTGTGAGGAAACAGGCATGTGTTGAGATGAATTACTACCTACATATGAGGATGACAAGGATTCTCTGACAAAAGGTGGCAACGCTTAACTATGTTCTCGCTTCCTCAGAAGGAGAGAAGCCTGAAAGAAATCCCCATTTGACCTTATTCCAAACTACAACCCACTGGGTAGGTTTCCATAGTAACTGTAGGCCAATGAGAGGCTAGGGAGTTTCAACACACTGGAAAGGAAATGCGGTGGGGAGCCAGAGAGAAGTGCCACCATCTTGACGCTCCACTCCTTGCTGGACTCTGGAGTCCTTTAACCCCAGGGTGAGCGGAGAGCATATCAGCAGCACTTGCCAGTTCTCTGGCTGACTGGCAAAGGTTTCTGACTCACAGTTGTCTAATAATAGCAAGAAGTAAAAAGTCCCTCATCTCACCCTTACATTAGGTTCTTGGATACTAATATTAATATTAATAATAATAAATTTATGTGCTGCCCATCTGACTGGGTTGCCCCAGCCACTCTGGGCAGCTTCCAACAAATGACAAAAGCACAGTAAAGCATCAAACATTAAAAACCTCCCTATACAGGGCTGCCTACAGATGTCTTCTAAAAGTCAGGTAGTTGTTTATGTGGGGACCGAGGGGTGGAATTTTGTGTGAAAGGACTTCTGTGCTAGGTTTTGGTACTGATTGCTAATTCCTGTGCTGAGCATGCGTTCAGACAAAGCACCCTATTCCTCCATCCTTAGCATATGTCCACCTGGCTGAGCCACTAGTTGTACCTGGCACTGGTTGGTGGATCTTGGGGTTCTAGTAAAAAACACAGCAGATCCCATAGGTTTGAAGTCCACCTAGCTTGCTCTAACCTGCCTATGCAACAGGCAGATCCAACACACTCTCCACTCCTCCCACCTATGCATCCCCACACTGCCCTTACACTTACGTTTACCTCTGTTACTACATCAGCAAACTTCAAACTGCTTGTTTCTCTAAGGCTGGGGTCTTCTGCCTTCCCACACAGTATGGAGCAGCTCAAGTCATGAATGTACCTTGCCATCAATCCTAAACATGTTCATTATGGAGCAACTCTTAGAATCATAGAATTGTAGAGTTGCCCAAAGTGGGGCTCAAAACCATGACCTGAGATTAAGAGTCTCCTGCTCTACTGACTGAACAATCCCAGTGGTGTTAAAACATGTATAGGACTGCCCTACAAATCCAAACCTTGCACTTCAAGTTCTTGCTTTGTGGCACGTTCTAAACCACCTTGGCAAAGACTTAGAATGGCCATCTTTTTGTCTCCTCCTATGCCTTTTACAACCACATGGCAGGCAGAAATAAAACAGGTGTAGCTGGCCCCGCACCTGGCGCCCAGGAAATGTGGCCTGGAAAAGAGGGGTGCTGCCACCGCCACTGGCTCCCAACCGCAGGCAGAGCGGTGGAGGAGATAGGAAAGCAGGGGGAGGGGAGGAGAGGAGGGAGATGCCTCCCTCCGCCGCATGCACACGTGTGTACGCACAGTCCGGCCTGCCACAAGGTCTGAGGGGCGGTGAACCGGCCCCCTCCTAAACAAGTTTGCTGACCCCTGCTCTAATCACATCCCTCCCCCTCCAAAGAATCCCGGGCACTATAGTTTACCCCTCACAGAGCTACAATTATCAGCACCCGTAACAAACTACAGTTCCCAGGATTCTTGGCAGGGGTGTGTGTGCAGCCTGAATCTCTGCCTACCATGAAACCTTTAAAGGCACAGGAGTCCTGCCAGGAAAAAAAGTCTGCAACTTTAATAGTGGACAGTTCTCCTGTATGTTCCCTGCCATGCCCCCACATCCTCCTGCTCTGCCTCTTGGCCCTTGCACTTTGCACCAACACTCAGCTTTCCTTAAGAATACTTAAACATTTATGTAGCACATTTAAAGCATTTCAAAATATAACATAAATTATCTCAGTAATCTAAGCAACAGCCCTGCAAGGCTGTCCAGTGTTATAATCCCCATGCATACAAAGAGTTGAGGTTGCAGGAAGAGGCATTTGACTCACATCTCACACTTTAACTGCTACACTACATCAGTCCTCACAAATCCTTGCACACCAGATCCTGAAAACAGTGCTGTGAGTTGTCAGAAGACTGCCCACCATCGTATTCAAAATAACGCAGCATGGGCAGTAAGCACTAGTCAGCAACTTGTACCATTGCCAGAGATGTCTGTATGGGAAAAGGTGGGCTGAGCATAACACACGGAGGCAGCTGAAAGGCATCCCTGCTGTGTTGCTAGCTCCAAGGGGAGGTGACATCCTACCCCTGGCTCCTTCACTACCCAATAATCATTTGCAAGTGTACTTCTTCCAAGGCTCAGTATTTAAGATTCTGAGCTTGAAAACAAAACCCTTCCACCACCAGAGAAACTTCTTCATGTGCATCTCACACAGTATTCTCATCTCCAGTTGTGATCACCTGAGACCCTGGAGAGAAATTCTTGTTTTGGGGGGGAGTGGGGTGGTACCATGCCTGAGTCAAAAGATTAAAGAGCGAACACAGTGCCCTATTCATGTTTCATATGAAGTTGGTTTGTTCCCACGAATTGCACCAGCAAGCCTCTTAATAGAATTTCATATTCCCTTATAAAGTCATGTCCAGCAATAACTTCATGCCCAAGCACTCTCATGTCTCAGATGCAAGCAATCCCCTTGGCCAGCTACACATTTAATATGCATCTTGTTTTCTTCTGCAAATCTCCCAGCCTCAGCAGTTCGAATTCCAGCCTACACATGCACATATGCGCACACACACTTGTTGGGAACATGCTCTCTTTTTATCCAGACCAAATAACTGTCAGCATTTAAATGGTGAGTAGAAAGATGATAGATAACAGGATGGAATATGTTTAAGGTTCAATCCTAGGTACACTTGGAGTGCCATCCTCACCCTGTCTGCTCAATCCCAAGCAGTATACACTCAGGTAAGTGGAGTTAGGGGTTAGGACTGCAACATTACTTATGCATTGGGATTAGGCTGCAGAACTGCACAGTTTTACTAAGCACACTTGCTGGGGGAAAGTCTACACTAGCATCCATCTGACATACTTCTGAGTAAACATATGCAGGATTTTATTGCAGGGTCTTCAGTAGTTTAGCCCTAAACTCAGGACGCTATGAATTTTTGTTTGCCTCTTGGTGTATTGAGCTCCAAATTGATGTTTTTTCTCCTCATGAAGGAGAACGGAAGCAAAGCTGCCACAAAGCACACTCGCCTCAAGAAACACCGAGCTCACTCCCACCTAACAGCCGGGGTTTCAATATGCTTGCCCTGACCAAAAAAAATAAAGTGTTGCTATCCCTTTCCCACGACACCTTCATTAATCCTAGCACAGTCGAAGTTAGAAGGTGCTGTTTACCCAACCGCTTGCGAAGCCTTCAGCTCCTGCGTTCATTTTACGACATACAAGGCACAGGAGCCCTGCTGGGGGGGGGGGGGCACATGATGGCAACCTGACAGAGCAACTCAAGAGGCAGCAGTTCAAGCGCATCCCCGCCCAGCAGCCAAGATTCCGTTAAGCCCAGGCTTCGAGTGGCGAAACTCCAGCAAACATTTGAACCAAGGCTCGAGGCAAGCCTCACCAAAGCCCACAAACTCACAGGGAGAGCCAGAGAATGTACGTCGTTTAGCGCCACATCCCTTCACGCAGGGCAGAGATCCTCCCAGACGCGGGAGAACGGAGCCACCTAAGCCCCACAGAGCGGTCGGCACTGAGTTCCAATCCTACCCCACAGCGGTTTCCAGAAGTGGGGAAGACGCGCTGGGCCACATGGTTTCACTTTCAGGGGCCCAGGAGGCAACGCGCCCACTTCTCCCTGCGGGGCCCCCCGTGACGCCTTCTGCACCCCAAGCATGCACACGCCTCTCCGCGGGCTCCCAGCCCCGCTCCCTCGCCTCCCTGCTCCACGCGGCGCCCCTGCCCTGCGTGGACCCACACGGCCGCCACCCGCTCCCGGGCCCAGACCTGTGGCTCGCTGGAGGGCTGCCGGCGGCGGGGTGAGCAGCGGTATGCTGCCTGCGACGGGGCTCGGGGGGCGAAGGAGCCGGGAGCGCCGGCCTCACAGAGTCTGCCCCCCCGCTCCCATCCTCGCGCTGCCCCGCGCTGCTCGCGCGCGGCCGGGCATCGGCTCCCGCGGCGGGATCATGGTGTGGGGCTGGGCGGGCGGTGGGGCGGCACGGGAGGCAGGCGGGGGTCTCGCCCGGGCAGGGACAGGCGAAGCTAGCCGGGCCGTCCGCGTCGCCGCAGCAGAGAAGCGCGCCCGCTCAGCCGCAGTCTCGCCGTCCTTGCTCGGGGAGGAGGGGGGAGGAGAGAGCGTGACTGGGAGGGGATCGGGCAGGGGAAGGAAACGCGGCTCGTGTGAAGGAGTGCAGAGGTGGTGGGGGCAGCGGGAGGAGGCAGGCTCCGTGCAAGGCGGCGGAGAAGCAGGGGGATGAGGGAGGGGCGCTGGGGGCAACAGTTGCAGTGTGGCGCCTCGAGGGCGGGGATCTTTCCAGGTAGAGGGGACGGGGCCGGCGGCGGTGGAGTCACGTTTATTATGCGCAGAGCTTGGGATGCAAGCACACACCGCGCAGCCGAGGAGGTGTCGCGAAGCAGCAATGCAATCCAGCAGCGCGCAAGCGGGGGCCGCGGGAGGATGCCTAAGCCCCGGGGTTCCCTCCAGGTTTTGGATTCGAGACTCGTAGAAGCGAGCGAGGCCGCTTGCCAACCCAGTCCTTTTTTAGCACAGGCGGAGGTTTCCATAGAAACTGCGCTCCGTAGCTCGGAAGGCGGGGCGGGGGGAACTCGGCGCGCGCGTTCTTCTCTCCCACTCCTCCTCCTGTGACATCACAGCTCATTACCCGGGAAACGCCAGTGACGTCAAGATGCTGGTGACGTCAATAACCCAAAGGAACGGGCAGCTGTGGAGCGGCGTCGCGGCTAAAGAAGGCTCCAGAACATATTTGTGCGCAAGTCCCCCAATGATCGACATTATATATTAAAAAATACACATGGTTTATTTTTTTTAAGCCGTACTCAGCTCTGGAAGACTTTTGCGTTAGACCCACATTCGAACTGTCAAAACGGAATTGATCGCCAGCAGATTATCTCTCTCGCTGACTTTTAGATGCAGCTTTCATCGCTCTGACAAAGCCCCGCACAACCCCTGCCTGCTTAGGATCACAGCGCCCCTCCATCCCCACTGAGTGCACTGAAGGTCTCCAATAAGCCTTGCAGCGTTTATGTGTATGAGAGGTTGTAGAAGATTAGCAAAACAAGCATTACACTCATACTATTGTGTAAGTAACAGAAATATCACTTTTTCCATAGGACAAAATTAATCCAGCATTCAGACATATATCCCATGTCCAATAACAGCCCCAGTGTTTATGCCTGATGAAGGAACAGGCTGCCATACAACTTACTGTCATACAATATTTCCCACCATATAGTACACCTTTTTTCTTTTTTGCAAATATTTAAAAAGAAAAATAACAAGCCTATATTCTTCTCATTCACCTTCCTATTATTGTTGAGGACACTAGAGAACAAAAGCACATTATTTTAACCTCCGCTGAATGCCGTTTCAGCTGATTTCAGAACTACAGCATTCCAATTTGGTAATGGGCAACTCTTTTAACAGCAAGTCCCTTTTCAGAATAAATACACTTACATTACTAGGCAAGGTTCAATTTAGATCCAACCTTTTGCATATTTAGTACATTGCCACTTCCCAAGGAATTTATGTTTTCACATTTAGCCCTTGTATCCAGAGTATTCTTGCTCAAAACACCACACCCAGCTGAGCTCCAGTTTTTTGTAGCTATGGTACTTAGGAAAGGGATCTAAGCAAGCAGCCTGACCTTCACGTTTACACAGAAGTGAACAAGAGAACCTTTAACACTAGGAAGGGGGTAAAAGAAAAACTGCCAATACAACTCCTTTATCAAAATCTATAGTATATCTGGATTTAGAATGTTGCAAGCTGGCATATTCACATTCCAGCACAATCTTGTTTTTATCCACATAGTTTTATAGTGTTCTTTGTGGTGGCATAGTTTGGCAGGTCATTTTGTTCTGTACTGTGGTATATTCCAGTTTGCTACTAATTTCAGCTTCCCATTTCTTTGTTTCGAACTGCTGCTAACAAAGCATTCATTCTTCAAGGTCCACAACTTGTTTCACTGAATGTGCGTGCACACACACACATCAGCAGCAGGTAACTTCTGGCTATACTGCAACTCTTATTTTCTCCACCTATTGGCCATGGTGGGGCTGATGAGAGTTGGGAGTCCCAAAAACATCTGCTGGGCCACAGGCTTCTTACTCCTGGAAGAAACACTGGCTGAGAGGGGTGATCCTTTGCACCTTGATCAATAAACCTCACAGATTTAAACAGGACTCAGTCTCTGATAAGTGTACAGAGTTGGAAATATTGCTCCTTAGGTTAAGGTACACACGTTTTGCACAGTGGCGTAGCGTGGGGGGTGCAGGGGGGGGCCGTCCGCACCAGGCACAACATCTGGGGGTTAGGGTTAGGGGGCGCAAATCCACGGGTTTGGGGGTGCAAATTACTTTCCTTGCCCCGGGTGCTGACAACCCACGCTACGCCACTGGTTTTGCATCTCCCTCTTCCAATCTCAAATTTCTACAAATCACGATTCAGTATAAACAGTTCACTTAGAGCCACGTGACCTCATTCCTTTCCTAACACATCTCTCTTTCCCAAAACTAAACAGCTAACAAAATGATTAAGTGCAGTTAACACCATTAAGACTTAAAACAGCACCATTTTACTCCATCCAATATTAACATTCTAGAAATTAAATCCTACATGTACATTTTATTTCACATTCAGAGGCTGCTTGTATATTGAAGAGTTTCTTCCTGCAATATGCAATGATCGAAGAAGAGAGTAGTGGTTCTCATTGATCTGATAGAACATAGATTTTTGGCTTAGCACTGTAGCCTGGTTAATGAAAAATATTTAACAGCAGCTGTATCCTCCAGGCTTTTACACAATATTGCCTATCACTTTGTTTTGCAGTCCCTTGCATGTTTCTCTCAAGGTTATGCTTCTGCCGCAGGAAACTCACATTTCCCAAGCTCTCAAAGGATGTCACAAGCCAAAGGAACTATTACTTCATCCCACCTCTGTGAAATTTTTTGATACAGTGGTACCTCAGGTTACATACGCTTCAGGTTACAGACTCCGCTAACCCAGAAATAGTACCTCGGGTTAAGAACTTTGCTTCAGGATGAGAACAGAAATCGTGCTCCGGCGGCACGGTGGCAGCAGGAGGCCCCATTAGCTGAAGTGGTGCTTCAGGTTAAGAACGGACCTCCGGAACGAATTAAGTACTTAACCCGAGGCACCACTGTACTGACTTCCATGTGGATATAGGTATGGAATTATCTAGTTCTGATATTCCTGCATGACAGGGGGTTGGACTAGATTGCCCCTGGGGTCCCGTCCAACTCTAAGATTCTGATTCTATGATACTATATTATGAGCGACAGGAGACAGGTCTACCCCAGATACTTGCACACAGAGGCCTGGATTCAACTAACCTGGTGTGCTGAGAGAAGCCAGTGCAAGGGATCCCACCAGCACAATGGGGCTCTCCTTCCCCACATCCGCTCCGGAGAGTCAGGAGAACCCCCCAGAACACGAACCTACTGTACACAAAAAGGGCTATCTTTAAAAAGCTTTCAAAATAGAGATTTTGATTCACCTACTATGCCTAGGATGCATCTTCTCATTAAAAGCAGGCAAAGATCGAAGTACAAATGGGCATTCTTAAGGCGAGTCTCAAAGGGTAGCATTTAATATTGTTTATACTACTGCACAGTCAGACAATTTATCAAACACAAAAGCCAAAACTACTCGGATGACTCCTTAGACCCATTTTTACACACCTCTACTTGCAAGTAAGCCTTAGTTATCTGAACAGAGCTTACTTGCAAAGTAGGATTCTACCAACCAAACTGTGTTCATAATTCAACTTTTTTATTTAAAAAAAGCATTAAAAAGAAAAATGTTATTTCTGCACCTGCTTAAAATGTGTTTCCTAACCTTTGCTGTTGCTTAGCTCCAGCATCTGATTTAATTGCTTTCAGCTGCATTTATTTTACTGCATTGTATTGCATTTTAAATTGTTTACACCACCTCAAGACTATTACAAGAAGCAGTATAAAAATCTCTTAATCCCCCTTCAGTTCTAATAAAAGCTTTTAAGACTTAGCAAGTATTCCTGGACCAAATGTGCAACCCTGTTCTGCACTTTTCAAGTGGCCAAAAGTCTCTAGAAAACAAAAGGGGCATTTTAGGCCAAATGGGTTTGGAATATTTGCCACCCTCTGCCTTTTTCTAAGGTGGCCCAGACTAGGTATTCCTCAAGAATACCTTCTCATCTCACCTTTGGGCACATCGTGAATTACCAGTCTGTAGTAGCCTTAAGGGCTGAAGGACACTTTACGCCAGCAAACACACAACCAAAGTTTACCTCCCAGCTTTAATGTGAAGGCAGGCCATTTGTGAAAGAGAATCCAGATAGAAAGAGAGTGCTTACTTACTCATAGATTCTTGCTCAATCCTCATGCCAACCTTTTTTTTCTACAGCTAGCAGGCATGAGCAAGCCACTCTTAGCCACTTCTTACATGCAAATCTCGGACACACCTTGCTTTGGAGACCCATGCGCCATTCATAGAACCTAGCTATGCTCATAGCATCCAGCCTTGTCCCAGTGACAACCTTGGGAATGAAACAGGAGGCCAGTATAATCCTGAGTAAGAGTATATGAAATAAAAACCAATTTTGTACTGAAACACATTTATTTTGTAAATGAAACCCTAGTTTCACTTCTGGTTTGGAGGTAATCACTTCTGCGATGAAGGTACCGAGTGCGAAAACAGGCATCATGTTAGGCCTCTTCTAAAGAACCTGGCTTGGTTTTCCATGGTTAAAAGCAGCAAGCGGAAACTTAACAACAATACCCTCAAAAAACAACAAAAATGGAGGAGGAGGAATTTGGGACAACTTTACAGAACTGCACGAGATATTGGAGCTTTGACACAGTAATAACAGCACAGACAGATTAGATAGGAGTAGAAATATTTTATTACAAGTTTCCCAATACAGGCTCAGTGACTGCTGGCTGAGGCTTCTTTTACAAGTGGTAGGGAAGGCCTTGTGCTGCTTTACTAAAAAAGCACATCTTCCACTATGGGCCCTCGGTAATGTCTTAGTAAGGAAGAGACTACTTCCTTCACCACCACATGGGGGGCAAAAATAGAAAACCACAGCGAAGAATAGGTAATCCAAATTCCAACCTTTTCCTTTTATTTATTTATTTAAAAAAAACCTTGCATTTATAAAGACATAGACTTGCTACCAGCATTATTCTCATCAGTTGACCAGAAGGTGTAAGCAACAAGCTCTTTTCTGCATCTACTCCCAGAGTGCCAATTGGTGGGAAGTTCTGTGATGCAGTAGAAGCTTCAGATTATTAGGCGCCAATTGGTGTAAAGGTCTTTGAAGGTGATCACAGTTCTAGGACTTGAGACACTGATTGGTGGAAAGATTTGAAGGGGTGAGGGTGGGGGGAAATCTCCAGATTCCAAAATGTTGATTGGCCAGAAAGTGCCAGGGTCCTCCAGGGGCAGCGCCAGGAGGAAGCGACTGTTACGTTCGGGCATTGCGCTCTGTCTCTGCCAGACACTCTCTAACCAGCGCCCGGGCATGAATAATTCCTGCGAAGGAAAGGCACAAGACTTAAGACACACTGAGCAATCAGTTTCATCGCACCAACTCATCAGTCCCTTGTTTGCCAAAATTGACAACTGCAGCATATCTCGCCCATGCCAGGCTTTTGTGTATGCCATCACATGCATGCTGAAGTTTAATTCATGTAGGAAAAGTGTATCGTGCGACCTTTTATACAAATGTGCTTGTATAAAAGAAGGAAAGGTACAAGCAGGAAGGCAGAGCAAGGTACGAAGGACAGCTAGACAAGCCACTTGCAAAAGTAGGTCAACACCTTACTGTAAGCAAGGGTACAGAAATGCTAATCCAGCAGGTTCTACCTGTTCCCAGTATAATGCAGCTACCTGCATTCAAAATTGCAGAGTTGACCAATTACATTGGGAGTTGTCTTTAAGGCAAGGGAGACACTTCCCCCTCAATTTATGCCTGGGCAAGCAGAGAGCTTGAAACTAACTTTTCAAGGGTAAAGAATTTGATATGAAGGGTTAATTGGATGATATTGCTAAACCAGTCATTCACAAAATCTATAGCTATGAACAACAGCAAGTAACATTTAAGAAATCACAACAGGGCCTTCTTGATGGCTGCCCCCAGGCTCTGAGAGGGACTGCCTCTGACTGACCTGCCAGCAGGCAACATTCTTTTTATATAGATCTTTGGTCAATAAACTGATGTGTAAATAAACTGTAATTGGTTTTAACTGGCTATTTTTATTGTTTTGCTTACCAGTTTTTAATGTTTTTATTGCCTTCTTACTGGAGTATTATGTTTTATGGGTGTTAGCTGCCTTGAGAAGCATTTGGAAGAAAGCCAGGCTACAAATTTGACAAACAAGTAATGCTACCCCCCCCCCCCCAGAAAAAAGGACGTGTCATGTCTGATTTGTGAGTCATTGTTTCCAGAGCATTTTGGAAGGTTAGGTTATATTTGGGACTTCATAAATTCGCTCAGTTCCAGGCTTACGTGGACCTTGCAGGGCTAGAATGACTTATTTCATGTGCTCCCACATCCCATGACCAGAAGGCACTCATCTCTCAGGAAGCTTCCTACCTCGCTTCAGCCTCTCCATAGCACTTTTGCTGCCTGCGTAGGTAGGTCGAATCTCCTTGCCCATCTCCTCAATGACTGAAAGCAAGTCTGTGTATGTGCTCTGGGAGCCTTGGGCACCTGGTGGCTTCATAGCCTGTAAGATCAAGGACAGGGGAAAAGTGAAAGGCACTCTGGGCAGGATTCCCCCAACGAGCCCCGTCAGTGGATAGGCCTGAAGAAGGGCTTCCGCTTGTGCAGCAGGCCTTTCCTCCCATCTCCTCTCCCCATGCCTCCCTAAATTGACTGGTGGGGTGAACACCCAGAACAGCACACGGTAGGAGTAAAAGAGGGGCTGTTATGTCCGACAGGCTGCGATGCTTGCACAGATTGAATGCTTGTCATTGCACCATGTTTTCCCAATTAGTTCCACCAGCCAGCAAGATCCCCCCTCAATTCCAAAGTAGAAACTCACCTGCACGTAGCCCATCGAAGGGGGCCCAAAATCGTTGAAGAGAGGTCGGAAGGGGGCAGAAGCTCCAGAGATGGCTCCAGATGGAGATGGGACACTCGTGGCTGAAAGCAATATGAGAAGAGATGAGGAATTTAGTCAACAGTGTCCTGGGTTCTCTCCTATACCAGACTTAACAAGGCTCATTACAGTGGTACCTTGGTTTTCGAACAGCTTAGTTCACGAACTACTGGGAACCAGAATGCTTCAAACCCGAAATTTTTTTGGAACCCGAATGTACTCCGTTCGGGGGGGGGCTGCACTTCCATTTTGAGTGCTATACTTCTGTTGCCTGCTCGCGGCCACGGCCAATGCCACAGCAACCACACCTTCCTCCAGTACCAGGTGTCGCCCGTGGCCGCCGCTCCAGGCCCCAGAGCAATGCCAAGCAGCTCAGCCCCAGAAGTGACTACTGCAGCATCCCCTCACAGGGCACGGGACGGCATGGGCAGCATGCTAGTGCCACCGCTGCAGTAAGAGTTATTCAGTGATGACAACACACCCAAGTGGCGGGGGCTGCTTGTGCCAGCCCTGAAGAAGAAGGTGAGGAAGGGGTGCTGGGTGTGTGTGGGGGGAAGGATCCAGAAAGGGTGGCAGGGGGAGAGAAGCCGACTGGCTCCTCAGAGAGAGAACTTTTCCCTCCCTTTCCTCCCCACCCCTTGAACTTCTCCTTCATGCACCCCACACGCTCGTCCCTCCAATGGCAATGGGTAGATCACTGCCAGTTTTTTATACTGAGTAGTAGACTGCAGCCTGCGCTATTGCTTTCATTTTATGGATCAATGATCTTGTTAGATAGTAAAATTCACGTTAAATTGCTATTTTAGGAGTTGTTTTTAATTGTCTGGAATGGATTAATTCATTTTGCATTACTTTCTATGGGAAGCGCGCCTTGGTTTTGGAACACCTTGGTTTTGGAACAGACTTGTGGAACGGATTAAGTCTGAGAAGCAAGGTACCACTGTAAGAGGGGTATAGAATCATAGAATCACAGAGTTAGAAGGGACCCCGAGGATTATCCTGCCCAGGAACATGCAGCTGTCCCATACGGGGATTGAACCTGCCATCTTGGCATTATCAGCACCATGCTCTAAGAAGATACTGTGTCCTTCCCTGCCTTTCCAGTGTGGGCATGGCCACTGCCAGTCAAGGGGCTTTGATGGCAGTGCCTGACTTATATGCCTTTCAAACACTCCATGGACTGAAAGCTGCTGCTCCTGATCCTCGAATGACCATCCTAGCTTCTCCCTGAACACTTATACAATATGGTTGGCACAAATCGCACAGCTGGAAAAAGAAGAGGAGTTAATTTTGTTGTAACTTGTCCTGGAAGTCTACAGTAGGGGAAAGGGGACTGGGTGTGGTTCCTACATCAGGGATTAATACACTGCCAGTCCTAGACACACATCACAGGCTCTTAAGCATTAAAATGCAGGGTTTGCATCACCCACTTCAATTGCAAAACAGGACAAACTAATTCACAACCATCTTCCCATGAAGTTTAAAAAATGTACACATGCTTTCTTTTCCAGATAGCTATATATCACAAGTGATTACACAAGCATGCACAAAATAATAATAATAATAATAATAATAATAATAATAATAATAATAATAATAATAATAATTTATTATTTATACCCCGCCCATCTGGCTGGGCCTCCCCAGCCACTCTGGGCGGCTTCCATAAAAACCAAAAGTACAGTAAAATATCACACGTTAAAAACTTCCCTGAACAGGGCTGCCTTAAGATGTCTTCTGAATGTCAGGTAGTTGTTTATCGCTTTGACATCTGCTGGAAGGGCGTTCCACAGGGTGGGCGCCACTACCGAGAAGGCCCTCTGCCTGGTTCCCTGTAGCTTTGCTTCTCGCAATGAGGGAATCGCCAGGAGGCCCTTGGCGCTGGACCTCAGCATCCGGGCAGAATGGTGGGGGTGGAGATGCTCCTTCAGGTATACTGGACCGAGGCCGTTTAGGGCTTTAAAGGTCAGCACCAACACTTTGAATTGTGCTCGGAAATATACTGGGAGCCAATTTAGGTCTTTCAAGACCGGTGTTATATGGTCTCGGCGGCCGCTCCCAGTCACCAGTCTAGCTGCCGCATTCTGGATTAGTTGTAGTTTCCCAGTCACCTTCAAAGGTAGCCCCACGTAGAGTGCATTGCAGTAGTCCAAGCGGGAGATAACCAGAGCATGCACCACTCTGGCGAGACAGTCCGCAGGCAGATAGGGTCTCAGCCTATGTACCAGATGGAGCTGGTAAACAGCTGCCCTGGACACAGATTTGACCTGTGCCTCCATGGACAGCTGTGAGTCCAAAATGACTCCCAGGCTGCGCACCTGGTCCTTCAGGGGCACAGTTACCCCATTCAGGACCAGGGAATCCTCCACACCTGCCCGCCTCCTGTCCCCCAGAAACAGTACTTCTGTCTTATCAGGATTCAACCTCAATCTGTTAGCCGCCAAAAATGCAGGTAGCAACTTTGGGGGATTTATTTGCAAGAGTGGCCAACTGGAAATTATATAACATGATGATGGTGACTATAAAAATATTCCTGGCTAGTATTTTCCTACAAAGGTTGACAGGACATCAAGTTTTCAGGTACACCATCAACAAACCATTCATTCATTCATTCTCCTTCCACTAACAAGAGCAGGCATAGGCAAACTCAACCCTCCAGATGTTTTGGGACTACAACTCCCATCATCCCTGACCACTGGAACTGTTAGCTAGGGATGTTGGGAGTTGTAGTTCCAAAAACCTCTGGAGGGCTGAGGTTGCCTATGTCTGAACAAAAGAGACTGTTTAGGCCTGTGATGGGGAATTGGGATTACCTGAAATACCGGTATATGGTGTGTTTTTTGTTTGTTTTTAAAATGCTGTACTGCTACCTCAGAATAAAGTGTATGGCCTTTCCCTTCACACAGAAAGAGGGGAAATCATATTAGTAACAATGAATGCAATGAAAGTTGTAAAAAAAAAAAATAGCCAGTCAATTCATTGGCACACATATGGTATTAGAGAATTACGTATACCATATCTGGGGTGTTAGATCTGAATGCAGTTCAAGAATGTCTAGTTTACTCCTATCCATTTTTGCCAGTCTGGAAATGTAACAGTTGCTCCTGCACATCTGTGTTTTAATAACCAAGCTTACTTTGTTAGGCCTGAACTAAAAGCAATCCCCTGCCCTCCCAACAACTTGTCTCTCACTTTAGATTCTAATATAGAATTACATCTAGGTGTGATCTTGCTTTATTTATTTTCCCTTGAAAATGTCAACAAGACTTTTTAAAGACAGAACAGCATGAACAATTAAAATGTACTGATCAAATGAACGCTCAGTACTCCCCCCAGGCTTTTTCAGTGCTGACCACAGAAGCTTGTGGTTTTGCCTTAGCTTCCTGCAGCCCAACGTATAAAGGCAACAGTTGTTCTCTTAAGGGAGCAAAAAGAGAAGCCACCTCCACAGGTTGGTAAGAATATGTCACTATCCTCCATTAGTTTGAATTCCACCACCGTTCCTTGCTGCCCCCCTCATTGTGCATTTCTCACCCTACCCATGCGAGCATCAGCCAATAGCAGCAATCCATCACTTGTACAATTGATGTTATAAATCAGCAAATAAATACTGTTAATAAATAAATATATTATGCATGCATAAAGGGCGTGTGCACATGCTATTAATCAGACTAAAAACCACTGAAACTATTAAACTCTGATAGAGTTTCTAAAAATAGAAAGTCTGCAAACATTGAGCCCTTAATTGAGAAAATTCCCGTTTTCAGATTCTTTACAAGCGGAGTGGGAGCTGTTGTGCCAGTAATAAGAGTTTAAGTATGTAGTTTGTGAAGCATCTGGAGTTAATTTGTAGGGGGAAAGGAGATTGAAAGCAAGTTAATTATTTTGATTTGAGAGTTCCAGAAAGAGAAGAACAGCAGCTACTTTATTAAGAGGATTACTTCATTGAATCAGAGACTGGGCCATTATAGAGATTATTAGCTAACCCTATTTGTTACTGTAAAGTTGAGCCTACATTTTCTGCCCCATTTAGTTGTGTGCTTTTGTTTGTGCAACAGATGCACTTACAGCTGTCACAAGCAAAGCCACCAAAACCACACACAACATTGCAGATGCTTCCTGTAGAACTCTGTTAAGGTAAGTGCTCCTTCACAATAGTTTTCAAAAGCTAATACAAAAATAATATATAGCCAGTTTTCTTTAAACTGTTAATAAAGGTGGTATTCTATTAACTCTTCAATGATGTACAGCCAATGGCTTCACACCAAGAGCAGGTGCTGGCCTTTCTTACCTTACTCTCAAGGTTTTAGCCAAAAGAAGAAGCAACCACAAATGTAACCTGTGTGTATGTGTATGCAAAAGTGCTTTAAATTGCTACACATTCAGCAGGTCAAGGGAGCTAGATCCCAGGCTTCTGATAAATGGAATCACACCCACCCACCCTAGTATCTTAACCTACAGATCAGATAGAAGTGTGCCAAAAAGATGGAATGTGTACTGGAGAAAGGTGCTGGCATAGCAAGTAGCTTCAGAGATCTCCTGGAAGCAAACCAAGATACATAAAAGAAGAGGGTTAAAAGCCAATGTTCCTGGGAATATCCCCATTACCCAATTGTGGCAGACAGGCAGGCTCTGAGTGAAGTTCAGCCAGTATCTTTCAAATCACAAAATGGTGTAAAAAAATTGAAACGAAATCTAAGCCCCGATACTAGGATCCAAACACTTTGAAGAATTACTATCCATTTTTCCCCCTACTGGTACCTGTGCATTGCCACATGCTAAAAGGCTGGCGTAGGTAGAAGATAGACCAAGATCCACAGGTAGAAAGATCTCTGATCTGCAGTAGATCAGCAAAGATTGTTTAACAGCAGCAGGAAAAATGTGGTTTTAAAAATTCTTCTGAATGAGGCTGCGAAGATTAAGAAGGCTAAGGGGGAGGGAAAACAAGGAGTGGGTTTCGTAGGACAATTCTGATACTGAAAACAAATCCTAGGTCTGCCCATAAGCTCTGAAGCATCTTGCTCCTTAATTCTAACAGTACTGTTTGCACCTCCCTTTGTTGGTGGGTCTTGGGAGTTTTGGTAAAGACTGAAGGAGACACCGGAAACCAGGCGTTTCCCCACCCTTGCTAGAGGATGCTCCACCCAAGAAGGAAACTGAAGTTAGAAAGAGACAGAGGAACCTGCCACGCCACTACTCTCTCTAGTTTCACCCCTCCTTGCTTATCCAAGGAGAAGTCATTCACCCGACACTCAGGCGACAACAGCCATGAACACAGCGGAGCATATTTCTGGGTAGAGAAGGGGGTTTGCTGATTCACTCTAAACACGCCTTTCCGCCTCACACACGCCTTTCCTAAGAATTCAACTTTCATTTTGTTTTCCCCGGCAGGATTCCCCGAACAGCTGCTGCTCTTCACACATAGGAGGAACGCAGTGACGAGTAAAGCACACTCGCCCGGTCTGGAATGAGTTAGGGTGTCCCTTTTTTCTTTTTATAAATCAAGTACACAGTAAATCCTAATTCCAGGATGCACAGCTCTCCTTTCGCGGCGAGGAGAACGGAGTCCTGTATTGCAAAGCAGCTGTAAAAGGCCGGGAAAACCCTGCCGGGGTTGGGGGGGGGCAGGCGGGAGAGGAAGAGACACAGAGAGAAGACGAGGAGGAGGAGACTGGGAAGCGCCGGCCACGGCCCAGGCGACTCCGCCGTGCCGCCTCCGCGCCCTCGCTCTGCCCGGGGGCCAGGCGGGGCCGGCAGCCGGGGCCGGCAGGGAGAGATGGGGGGTGTCTCTTACCGACCGGCGGGGCTCCGGGGGCGGGGCTGGCGCTGCTGCTGCTGCTGGTGCCGGCGGCTCCGGAGCTGGTGGGGGCAGGCGCGATGGGCTTGTAGGACATCCCCGACTCCGCGCTCTCTGGTGCTGGCTGGCCCGCGATTGGCGCGCTGCTCCGGCTCCGGCCGCGGCTGCCGCTCCTCGGATTGGCGGGGAGGCTCCCGCAAGCACTCCCCCCGACTGGCAGGGTTCTGTCCTCCGCCTCAGCCGATTGGTGGCAGACCCCCTCGCTCCCACCTCCCAATTGGCCGCGTCCGTCTCCCACTCCTCCTCCTCCTCCTCCCTCCCTCGTCTCCTGCCTTGTCCCGGCTTGGTCCCCGGCGAAGAGAGGGCTCCTTCCTGGCGACTCGAGGAGGCGCGCGCACGCGCGTTTCACAGCCGGAGGCGCCCGCTCTCCCCCCTTTCGGAGCGTGCCTTCGCCGCGGTCCTCGCGCCCACTGTTCCGGGAGGACTGACCCTGAGCACGCGCGCCTCCAACCCCCCTTCCTCTCCTCTCGAGCCAACAAGCAGAGCCCAGCGGAGCGGCCGCTGCCGATGACGCCCTCGGCCCGCGCCTACGTGTCCCGCTCCCTCCCCCTGTGACCTCACCGCGCAGCATAACACCCTTCTCGTCTGTCGCCATAGCGACGAGAGGGCCTGGCTGCGGCCTAGTCGGGGACCCTCTTTGCTCCTAGTCCCCCGCCGCGGTGCTAGGCTAGCTCTGTGCGGCCGTTAAGCGGATGGTGGGATCGGGGCCGTCTCCGCTGTCTCTCCACCCCCTGCAGTGCCCCAGTTGCGTGTGTGTAGGGGAGACGGTGAAATTAAAAGACACCCGTGCCGTATAAAACAATACAATAGCGAGAAAGCAAACATAGCCTGCTTTAAAACACCTTAAGAGTTAAGGGAAGCCTGTGGAAACAGAACAGCTTTCAGCTGTCGCTTGAAGTTCATTACCTTTGGTGCTTCCCAGAGAGTAAGCATCACACAGGATCCGTGCCTTTGAGAGAAGGCCGGCTCCTGAGCAATCATTAAAAGGGGCCTCCTCTGAAAATCTTAAGGTTCAGATGGGTGTAATTAGGAAGGCAGATCAGCTGGTGCTCAGGCAGGCCCTGAGTAGTTGGGGGGCATGTATGTCAACAATAACGATTGGCAGCCAGTTTAGTTCTTTGAGCACTGCTGAAATACATAGTTGAGTGCTAGCATGCAAGCTGCCAAATTCTGCTGGTTTGGTTTATGCTGGTGGGTTCCAACCAAACTTGCGTCGTTGTATCTGTGAGATGGGAGTTTGTAGTAGAAGGGAATGACTGAAGGGGGCAATCCAGTGTCTTGGTTAAGATAATGGCACTAGTAGGGCCTGTAAGAACCCCCATCTGCATGACTAAAGAGTGGCCATGGGGATAAGTGGGCAATTATGTTATTTTGGGAGGGGATTAGATTCCTACGAATATTTATTTGGATAAAAGAAATATAAAAACTACAGCATACACATTGGCCCACTTAGTTGGATTTTCTTCTGACCTTTGGCATTTGATTATGATGCATTAGTGACATGACAGTGGTACCTAGTGGGCCTGTTTTTTTAGTAGGTTCATTCCATCGAAGAAGGGAGTAGACAGTTGTTCTCCATGTCCTGGACCCTTCCTGTGGAGCCCTTCTGCAAGCCACTGTGAAATCTCTAAACTGACCCCTAAACTACCTTCCCTGCTCATTGTGTTTGAAGTTACAAACTAGAGTGGAAGGGATATAATCCAGAAGCTGATTTATCTCTACTTTTCCCCAGTGCAAGACCTGCAGTCTTAGAGGATACTCAGCTGTGGTATCTGGCTGGATGTAAACAAGCCAACCAAAACTGATCTTAGAAAAAAATGTAGTGATTATGATCCACAACACTTATGACTGGATGGGTGGGAGGGGAATATGGCTGTACTCAACACAAGTTTCCATGTGCTGGTAATTTGAGCTCTCATGTATGTCTATTCATGAGTGGTTTTAATTAAGCAATATATCATCTCCAAATTAGTTATTCTTTGGGTGGTGGGTGGGGCAGATTAAAAGGTTCAGATTCCACGTTCTTTTGAAATCGGTTCAAATAATTACAGTATATATACAGTATCAGTCTTTCAGATTACTGGCAAAAGCAACCTGACCCTGTCAGATGCACAAAATCAAGGGATGTTGCACTAGCACCACCTGTGGGACAAATGCAGCATTGCATATAATGTAGGCTGACAAAATGCAAATAAAAGCAATCTATTTTAAACATTACGCAACCGCCTCAGGTTACAAACGCTTCAGGTTACAAACTCTGCTAACCTGGAAGAGTTGCCTCAAGTTGAGAACTTTGCCCCAGGATGAAAACAGAAATTGTGTGCCGGCAGTGCAGCAGCAGCAAGAGGCCCCATTAGCAAAAGCACACCTCTAGTTAAGTACAGTTTCAGGTTGGTTAAGAACGGACCTCTGGAACGAATTAAGTTTGTATCTAGAGGTACCACTGTATTTATATTAGAGATCAGAGGGCAAACAAGGCTAACAGGTAATTCAGTCCATACATTCAAATGGTTTGCTGGTACCTGTCATGCCTGTTGGGCTGGTCCATCTAGACCGATGTTATATGTATTATAGGTGCATTTTGCAAAATGTTCTGGGCACAATTAAAATGCATTAGTAGTGGTGGATTTATTCTGTGTTGCTTCCCCAATGGAACCACATTTTTGCTTTATGGGGACAGTATAGCACAACAAAAACTGGATTATTTGTGAAATAAAAAGTTAAGGGATTTCAGCAGGAAGTTACAGGCTTATGTGGTAGTTGGAAATGAACAACAAAGTGGGATACATATGACTACCCCAAAAGCATCCTGAATGCATAATAAAAAGGATGTCTGGGTGGGGGCATTTTGTTGAAAGCATGTTGCAGAATATACTGATGTGTGAATATGTAGCTTTGCGTGATTTAAGTGAATTAAAGTGCTCTGTCATGCTAGTGCAACAAATCAGCTTTAAAAACAAAACAGACTTTTTGGGGTTCGGAAAGTGATTGGGGAAAGGCACTAAAAGGGGAGGGGGGCAGAATGACTGATTAAAGGGAACATATAAAGACACTGCAAACAAATGAGAATGAACCCTCCTTCATGGTGCAAACAAATAAGAACAAATGCTCAGGAAAGCCCAGACATAATCTAACTTTGTGCAAGCAAATCAGGATGCTCAATAAACGGGCTGTATGGAGAAGCCTCTAATGAGTGTGTGTGTGTGTGTGTGTGTGCACATGTACGGTGTGAGTAGATGTGTGTGTGTGTATTGGTACATGTAAACAGAAGATGTGCACACTGGCATGTGGCCTCAAAATGTTGGCCAATCCCCAATGCAGCTCTCAGGCCAGAAAGGTTACTCACCCTTGCCTTATTCATGCTAGGTTGACCCACCACTCTCATCTCTATCTTGTCTGGATTAAACTTCAACTCATTAATCCTCATCTAGCCCACAACTGCACTCCAGGAGTCATTCAAGGACTGAACCGCAGCCCCTGGATCTGATGCAAACATAAACAAATATAACTGGATGTTACTACACGATCCTCCAAACTGCTAATCTTTTTCAGCAGTTGCATATGTAGGTGTGAAAAGCATAAAGGAAATGATGGAGTCATGTAATACACAACAAGCCCAAGTGATACAGCAGTGCTTCTTCCATTTGTCTCAAGGAAATGAGGAGGATATAATGGTTTCCTCTGTCCTTTGACACTTGTACAACCACATTTCATACAACACAATATTGCAACAGATACACTGGTCTGAGGGCAGTTGCATTTTCCAGAAACAAAATAATGCAGTTTAAGCGCAATGAGTTGCATTCAATTAAGTTATGCTCAGAGTAAACCCACATAAATTAATGAACCTATATTAGTCATGTATATTAATTTCAAGTAGATCTCTAATATTGAACACCATTCAGGTGTTAGGATCGTTCTACTCTCGTGTAAGACCCCGGTAGAGACACATACCCGACTGGCATGTTCTCTCGAGTGCCGGATTTCTGTATAGGCTAAGGCTGAAGCCTAGGGCCTTGCCAGCCCTCCCACTCCCCAGCTGGCAGTCTCCCCCTCCCAAAATTGCAAACCCAAGACTTCATGTGAGGGCAGGGTAACTCAGGCCTCTAAATCTAGGAGGCCTCACCAGCCTGCCCTCTCCCCAGTGCCACAGTCTCCCCTCTCCCAAAATTGTAAACCCAAGACTTAATGCAAGGGCAGGGCAACTCAGGCCCAGCAACTATAAGACTCAGGGCTAGCTAGTGGGGCCCAATATGAAGCAGCGGGGCGCAACTTGATTTGTTGTTTTTTTGGGGGGTAGGGCTCCAGTTCACAGCCAAAGTCTGCAAATCTTATAGATATAAATAAAATCCATCTAGATTGCCCTGGTGCAGGGGCCCCCTTAGGAGCGGCCCACAGGGCCCAATTTGGCCCAGTTGCTCCAATTGCCTTAAGGTCAGCCCTGATGAGACTGTGCAGGGGTTGACTGGCAAGCCCTGCACCTTCTAGGTCCCTGGTGTCACCATTCAGAGTACAGACTCAAGGACTTGTTATGGAAATAAAGGGGGGCACTTATTGGAAATCAGTTTTGTCACCTCTTCTCTCCCAAACCCCAAGACAGTGAGCCCAGCCACCTTTTATTCACAGTGGCATAAGCACTACACTACAGTATGGCCATAAACTTGTATGTTCAACTGCTGAAATATACACCCAATATGTAGCAATGGAGATTTATGTTACTGCTTTATGAATAAACACTGTGTTTTATGAATGGACTCTGTATTTTGTGAATTACCTAAGAGCCACCACTAGGGAGCTCTAGAATCTGACAGCTAACCAATTGGGTACTACCAAACAGCAACCCCTATTGCTGAAAGCAGGTAACCAGCAGGGAATGCTTCAGCTCAGCCTTTGCGCTGTTTACTGAACACCCCTGCTGTGCAGATAATGGAGAAAGCACATAAATTGCATCCCTTCTGGCATCCTGACCAACTCTATTATGCTGGTGTAAACCCTGGTGCACTAGAAGCACAGAATAGCAGCAAATAAAATCCACTCATACGTTAGCAACTGATAAGACTTGTCAACTGATAAGACTTGTCTTCCAAAGTCTTCCTAAATTATAAAGCTCCAAAATACAGGCTAAAAGAGAGCAGGTCTGGAAAGAGTGAGGTATACAATGGGCACCACCAGTGAAAAGGCCCCGCTCTGTGTAACTCCTGCCCTGTCATTTGATAGAGTGCCCACTTGCCCTCCTTCTTGACATGGAATGCTCTCTATTGGCGTCTCCAGGTCCAGTACAAAGACCATAAGAAGGGGGAGCAGGGACCTTGAAGTTGCAACAGCTGTTAAGCAAGCAAGCAAGCAAGCACACACACACACACACACACACACACACACACACACAGGTCACCTTTGTCACAGTCAGGATGCCTATGTCCTGGCCAGGCCTGTACCCAATCTTGTTTTTGTATAATCTTGTTTGTCGTCAGTAACCAAAATTATATTATCAACATATACAAGCAGAAAAGTTGTTTTCCTTGATTTGCAGGGAATAATACAAAACAAAGTGGCACTAATAAAGAAAAGTTCCAGGGTGGCAACATGAAGCAAACTGAAAATGCTTTTACAGTTCACCAAAACTATCCAGCAATATCAAGTTATAGGAAAACTGATGCTATTGACAGTAATCCTTCTAGTTGGTTAATTGGTTGGGCAACTTCCATGCACATGACGTGTGATGCTAATTATTTTCCCCAAGACTTAAATGATATGTAATCGGAGGCAGCTACAGGAGAGCTATGATATTCAGGTGAGGGTCAGATGCCTTGTCAATCCCAGCCGGTATATAAGAGAACAACCCGGCCTGCCCTTCTTCTAAAGAGGAGAAGCCTAGCATGGAAGGCTTATGTATAGATCTGAAAGGGCCACAAAGGCTAAACCACCCAAAAGGTATGCTGAAGAGTTTGCTAAAACAGTCATAGCAGATACAGCTGTTGTTAGTAACTCAGAGAAGGTTTGGGAACCTTCAGGCTTCCAAGAGGTCCTAAGCTTAACCTCAGAGGATGCTGAGCCATGGTTAAATGCCATGAAGGCTGAACTTGAATCCTTAGAGAGGAACAAGACATGGGAACTAGTTCCAGGCCTGCCCAGGCCACAAAAGGTTTACAAATTCAGTTATTGCAAAAGTTTTTCAGTGTTAATTTTATGCATTTTTAAAAATCACCATGGTAGTTAACAATAATATCTTATGTCCTTTAGAGGAGAAATTGTAGATTGTAGAATTTTAAATATCCGTCATCATCCTTGGCTTCACTCAATTTTGTTTATAACACACTTCCATTTTCACAAGTGGAGTAGCCACTGGTTCTCTCCCTCTTGGTTGGTCGGGAGCTTCAAAAGCTTTCTTCAGCCCAAACATCACAGCGACTGAGACCAAGAAGCATCAACACACTTACTATCCTGCAGAGTATTTGCAGTTCACGTAACAGACTGAATAGCTCAGCATTTTGGCTAATCTAGTTTTATTTACATATAATACACTCGGAGCATTCTGACTTGGCTCCTTCCTCTTTCTCATCAGACAGCAAAGAGAGAAAGAACAAAGGACAATAGACCCACTTCATGGAACACAGTAACATAAACATCCTGTCTCCGTCACTTCCCACACTGTGGAATGAAAACATACACCGTCATGTGATAGACAACAATCTCATGACTGCAAACATGGAGCAAGAATCCTAACACCAGGATCTTCATAGCAGAGGACTACATGGAAGGATGTCTGGAGTCCCAGTGGTCCCACGGAGGAATTAGCTTGGAATTGTCAATCCAGTTTGGGATTTTCTCCCATCTCCACCCAATTCTGCCAAATATACCAGCAGATTCAAGACTCAAGAACTTCCTTCAGTTTTAAAGGAGCCCAAGTGCTAGCATAGGAATAGCCTAAAATTCATTTCCCTTATACCTGCATTTTCAAAGCTTTTAATGTACATAGCAGACTATCAACTTTAAAGAGGCCTGTAAAGGGGTACTAATCATTTGCTGAAAACTATCACACATTTCAGTTTTTGGCAACAATAGCCATTATTTCCCCCAGACCTTGATTTTATTTTATGTGCTAAAGTGCTTCTCTATGTGTAACAAAGGAGAGCGATGTTGTAAAATTGTGGTGCTGTTTGAGGTCATAAAGAGATTTTATTATGAAACCTTCGGTCCTGCGCACTCTGCTCCTGACTAGTTAGAATTAAACCTTTCAGTGGACCTTTCCACTTGGTTAAGCATAATGGAGAAGAAATTTTGGGATTAAACAAGGAATGCCAAAATGGGACAGTTGTGATGCAACAAGCAAGCAAGCAAGCAAGCAAAAAGGCCAATATTCCAGGAATGTATTTGAGCTGTATTTAGAAAGGATTAAGATGATTTATTTGTGTTCCGCAGTGATAATGAAAAACTATTCACTCTAGCGTAGAGGAAGGCAAAGGTTAAGCAGCCTCTACTAAATCTACACAGCTTTAAATTGGTGGGGCTTGATAGCTTGTACCAGAGCAGGATTTTTGTTTTTTATAGAGAAAACTATCAGAGGAGCGCTGTGAACAATGGATGTTAAGCCCTGAGCCAATTGTGAGGTGCTGGCAACATTTGGAGAGGATTCAGTAACAACTAACCATGTGTCAGGATGAGGTCAGGAGAATGGACTATTTTGACCAAAGGGGTTATGCCTAACTGCACGTTTCTTGCCTGCAGCTTCACTGGTTATGTAATGCATTCCCCTGAAGAAAGGATGCATGCCCTGAAACACAGTTTGGATTCTCAACACCTTGTTGGCTCAGTAAATGTTCCATGCACCTTTTTGAAATCTTATTTGTTTACTAAGGTCTGCTGTCTCTGCTCATGTCGCCTGCCAACCCTCTTACACCCCCGTCTTGCCAACCCCCACTTTACAGCTCACCCAAACCCTTCAGCTCCCAACAGCTCCTTCCACTCCCAGCCATCCCCCCACAACGCCTTCTAACCTCCAGCCATCCTCACCTACCTGTGACACTTACCCCGTTGTCAATTCCTCTCTTCACACAGATCACCCAAAAATGCTCCTTCCCCACGATTGTGCCAATCCCAAGATCTTGCTGCTGCTACTACTCACAGTGGAGAATTAAGTCTTTCTCTTCTTTGCTTGTTGCTGCAGACACAAGGACGGGGGAAGTGGTGTGGGGTGAAACACTTTTCTTTTTGACACCCCCACCCCCGGGGCAGATCTACTATGAAACTATTGAAGCTTAAACTTCAGGGCCCCAGAGTTGACTAGTCCACATTGCATCTAGCAGATGCAGTTTGAGTTGAATGACTCAAATTGATTGTTTTTTCGTTATGTATATTTCAACAATCCCAAAGTTTGAGAGTCAGTAGCACAGATGTTGTAAAGGTCATTGTAAACAACCCCACTGAAGAAGATAACACTGGTTAGCCAGACCTTGTTGCTAGTTGTGAAGCCCCCCCCCCCCCCCGCAACAGTTCTAGCTTCAGGGCCCCCAAACTGCAGGTGTGCCACTGCCTCCACAAATGGTAGCAGTAGCAGGATCTTGGAATAAGAAAATGCTAGCAATAGTAATATGTGACATATTTTCAAGAACAGTAAAGAAATGCCTTTGGGAAAAGAAAACTCAATACTTTTTGAAAGCAGTCTTTATAGACAAATGTTCCTTCTCAATATTGGTTCTAAACTGCTGGATTTCACTGCAAGCATTTTTTTAAAAAATCAACAGTAACATAAAAATAATTCAGCAGAATCAATTAAGCTGCAATCCTATACCTGCATACTGTACTTGGGGGTACATCTCATTAATGACACCCAAAATTGAAGGAGCCAGGGATTACCAGGGCTCTGCCCTAAAACATGGTCAATGAATTAAGAGTGGCTCTGAGCAAGTGCAACACACATTTCCTTCACCACAGTGTAGCCACTTTTCACACCAGACACATGGGACTTCTAGCAGATCTTCCAGATCAGGAGTTGTGTCTCCCAGGTACATTTGAACCCGATTTCCCATTTGTAGAATTTAACAATTGGGACACTATCTTTCTTTCTAGGCTGTTTAGTTAATTGGTAGATAAGATACTAAATAAAAAGGTTTTTAAATTATTTAAAATAAGTGTCCCTAATTATCAAACAGCGGATTTTAAAGAAGTATTTCATCAAGGGTAGGGAGCCTGTGGTCTTTAAGATGTTGATGGACTATAGCTCTCATAATCTCTGACCCCTAGGGCTGCATGGAATAGGAGTCCAACAACAGGTCCCCACCCCCATTTAAAATACATATATAGGGTGGAATTCAACATAGCACTAAGTTGGGTATACATGTGTGGAGCTAGGTCTGCTTGTGCAGTGGGTCATTCTCCCCCCCCCCCTTGGTTCCCCCAACACTCCAGAGCAGATTGGGGAGGAGAAGAGGGAAGGTCCCATTGCATGAGTGGTCCTCATTCTGTGTACACATCAACTTAGCTGAATCCATTCTGCTAATAACTAGCAGGAGGCACTTCTTTCAGGCATTCCTTGTTCTTCCTCACACAGGACAGAATATCTCTAAGACAATGCCAACTGTGACACAGAAAACAAATGATAAGATTTCTTTACTCTGGTAACAGCCCTAACATGGATAAAATAGACAAAATCAGTAGGTCTTTGTATGATCATAGCTAAGATTAATCTTTGTGTCTACCAGGAAGCTACAAAAAAGAGGGATAATATGCATGAACCAAATGCACAAATCTGGATTTATTTAGCTTGCTTGAGTAAGTGTTTGGATACAGCTAAATGTATGGTATTATATATGTGAGAAAAAAATAAACAAGGTGAGTCAAATTCACAGCAGAGCGAAATGTAGGTTTGAGGCCATCATCTTCCCTCCAATGCACTGGTCTTTTGAGCTGAAACAAAAAATTGAATTGACAGAACAGTTTGATTTTCAATAGGAAAGTGAAAATATGTTTCCAGCAACAGAGCACTGGGATTTTCTAACTTCGGGCAACTCTGCCCACATCAACTTGTCTGCTACTGAATCTTCTTATTTTGGCAAAGGATTCTCAGGTGTTCACTTAGAGCTCACCCAACTCTCCCCTGAGGCTGCATAGTTCAGAAGACAGTTGGTAGTAATGGGCAAGCTGGAAAATCCGTCCTGACTTTCTCATTGAGTAGCCTCTGTTAAGCTTCTAAGGAACCCCAGGGGTTCTCCAGAACACAGTTTGAAAATCACAAGGAGATGGGGATTCCAGGCCCAAATATGGATGGAAATGTGGTCGCTGAATATACCATAGTCAGATAGCTGAAGGGCAATCTATAAAGCAGCTTGTCGTTTGTAGAGACAGAAGCAGTCCCTGGGTTTTGGGAGGCAAAGGTTTTGCAAGTCAGATTCCCAGATCTTTTGAGGGCTGAACACCTCTGGATCACACAGCTGCCACTTCCAGTAAACCTAATGAACATTCATGCACCATAGATCCCTTTAAGTCACAAAGGTTGGCTTAATAGCAGGCAGTGAGCACCAGCCCTTCCAGTTTCCAGAACAATCCCTGTTCTGTTTGGGACTGCAAGCCAACTCCTTGCCATTATTCCACTGCACTTAGAAAGGACGTCAGAGATGGGGGTGAGCATGCCACGGTGGAGAACAATGTACTTTTAAAAACAAACACCATTTAGAGAGGGGAAAAGGAAAGAAAAGCAGCCCCTCTTGGAATAGGACGGTGAAGCGTTTCAAATATTGTCACACCATTGCATGCAGAATATTTAAGGGAGATTTGCTGGTTGATTATTCCTTCTTAAGGTATGCTTGGGGTGAAAGGTCAGCGTTACAGAGAACAGAGTAAAGGCAAGGTACAATGACATCCAGAGCCTGAGAGCTTGGGGTCGTGGCTGTCTCTAAAACAGTAGATGGGGTATCAGTCTTGAGATCCAGTCAAGGAGGTCATTGAAGATGCTGAAGCTGATGCAAATCTCTGGACTTTGGGAGTGGCTGTTTGGCTCCAAGCAGGGTACACAGGATGTGTAGGAAGTTCTCGCATGCTGCCATTGCTCCTGATGGTTAGATCAGGATATACGGCAGTTTGAAGTCTCTCCTCTCCATAAGGCACTTCAGCCTGGGGCTGCTGCTGGCTGCTCTCAGCGAGACATCATCCGTACAAACTCTGCAGGAAGGGGATCCAAATATGTCATCAGGAAGGGAGAGAAAAGCATTTTCCATCAGCTGCTGGCCCGGAAAAGGGACTTCTTTTATAGATAACTGGAGAACATATGGGAACCACCATCTCTCTGTCTGTCTGTCTGTCTGTCTGTCTATCCATCCAGCTCAGTTCCATATATCCCATCCCACTCTTCTAACATTCCATCACATTTTAGAGCATCCTTCCCCAACCTGGTGCCTTCCAGATGTTTTGAACTACAATTCCCATCAGCCCCAGCATGGCCAATGGTCAGGGATGATGAGAGATGTAGTGCAAAACATCTGAAGTGTACGTAGTTGGGGAAGACTGCTCTAGTATGACCATGAAATACAATCCAGGACAGGGCTATGCAGATTGAGGCTCACTAAATTCCCACTGAGCTTAACAGAACAATATTTTGCAAAGAATGAAAGTTTAATGTCTCTCATCTCCCCTACTCCCCCCTCCTAACTTTCTCTTTCTCTGCTTTCTCCCCCCTCCTCTCTCCCCGCCCAACCCCACATTGTCTACAACAACAAAAGTCTCAGACCTACTATAACTGATTGGTATGAAGGATGCTATAATTTAAAAACAGAGGCACTGAATGTACTTTTGTTACTTACAGAAAAATCCTTCAATAAAACATTAAAAAATGTAAATCAGCTGTGAGAAGCAACACTGTTGAGGAAGGGCAAAAGCTGCTCAACACTTTCCTTGCTTCACAGAGTGCAAATTGATTTGGACTCTGCTGTAGTGATGTCCCTGAATAATAAACATATTAACTTTCTCCCATAAGGGCATGGGGAAAGGAAGAGTGCTGTCACTGAAGACAGCATCACAGTACAGGCAAAACCTGATTCTGTCATTCAGTTGTGCAACTTCAACTGAAGGGAACTGCATACAGAGCATGGAATATATTAGCATATTAATAAGCCTCTGGTTTAAAATAAAAGCTAGGACCCTGGCTTCCAAATGTTATCTTTATGATCCGATTCCTAACTATCCCCTCAAAATTAGAAGTGACTCCTCCTAAATCCAGTCTTGACTTTCTTCCTTTTCTTTCCTGCATCAAGGATCTACAGCAGGTATGGAATTTCTGGAACAGGGGCCGAAATTGGGCCCAACCCAGGGGTTCAAATGTGGCCCATAAGGCTGTTTTTGCCCAAACCATGCCCACCTGCCCCACAGTGATGTCAGGTGTGGGGCAGGTACAGACGTGGCTGCCAGTGCACTGTAAGACTTCAAGAAGGCTGCGATAGTGCATGGGCGAGGGAAAGCAAGCTTCAAGCACCAGCTGATGGGTGGCAGTGGCATAGCCTGCTGAGGTAGATGCATACGAGTTCCCTGCAGGCAACTTGCTCACACCATCAATACCTCTAAAAGCCAGACTTCAAATTGGTTTGGCAGGACTCACAAAGCCCCATGCCTGGGGCTTCTCTAAGAGGCAAGAATAGTGTTTCTAACATTCAGCAACATGTTAGGCATTTGGGGACTACTGCACACAGGATTTTAGCAGGTCGGGAGGAAAACCCACCTGTCAAGTCATTTGATGTCATAATGGCATCCTGTGATTCAACAGGCGGTCAGTCAAAGTTGGCCCATGGGGAGCAGTCAGATAAGGATTTGGCCCAAAGAGCCAAAATTGTTACCCACCCCTACTCTACATCCTGCATTCGTTTTCAAAAGCAGGATGAGATCTTCATCCCAGCCTAAATCCTCACTTCTTTCCCAGTTAGAAAAAGCAAATCATCATCATCATCATCATCATCCCTCAAAGGAAGGACTTTCCTGATACCTTCAAAGTCCACAAGGCCATCCCCATTCAGATCAACATCTTTGAGTATCTCATCCACCTCACGGTAGTTCAGCTGCTGTCCCAAGAGTTTGCGCATGGCTTCCCTTAGCTCAGCTATGCTGATCTGTCCATCGCCATTTGTGTCAAACTGGAAGGAAACAAATAAACAACCCTGATTCCAGCACCTTGTTTAACCATCTACACTATCCACACAAGTCTCCAGTCTCTTGTTCTCACCTCCCTGAGCGCAACTGAAGTAGATGGAAGCGTATTGTTCTCTTGGAACGACAAAACTACTTTTTTTAATAAAATAAAGAAGACTTTTTGCAGTTTGGAAAGCAGTAGAAAAACACATTAAAAAGTGTGGGATGAATGAATGCTTACTGGGAAGACATGTAAACACCCTGTAAGAAAATCAGGACGAAGGCTGATTCTTATATAATCGCCCTGTTAACAAACTACAAGAAAGGAGATTCCAATTAAACATCAGGAAGAACTTTCTGACGGTAGTAGCTGTTGAACAGTGGAACAGACTCCCATGAGAGGTGGTGGACTCTCCTTCCTTGGAGGTTTGTAAGAAGAGCTTGGATGGCTATATGTCATGTATGATCTGGTTGAGATTCCTGCATTGCAGGAGGTTGTACTAGATGACCATCGGCGTCCCTGTCTACTCTACAGATTCCATGAAATCAAAACAAATGCTCCATAAAGACTAGTCCAACCACAGCTTAAACTTTGTGCAAGCAAATCAGGATGAATGCTGAACAACCCCATCTGGAAGAGTTCAAATCACAAAATGATGGGTGGGTGGGTGCACTGTTCTCAGGTGGCAGAAAAACTTCAGGAAGGCTGAAGTGACAGTGTCAATCCACTTTCCTTCATGATTGCCACTGACATCCACACATGTACATCAACAGCAAGAGGGAAGTGCTTTAAGTGGCACTGATGAAATCAAATGAAGCAGCCGAGAACTGTTTGTGTACGGCTGCAATACATCCAGGCTTTCCCAGAATCAGACTGTCAAAATGGCATCATTCTGGGCTTGTGCCCAACTGGCAACATGTCCAGGGAAACCCAGACATACGGCAACTATGGCAATTTTTAAGGAAAAATGCTGTATAAAAAAAAGCACCCCAAAAAAGCTCAAAAACTTTGACCAAAAAAAAGCCAACTTTGGATTTTCACTTTTGGGAATATAGTAACCCTACGTTTGTGTTTTGTGTTGCCTGGGAGAACCACTATATGAGAAGACAGCAGAATGAGAAATAAGATTCCTCAAGATACCACCCAGCCACTGTCTGATGCTACTCTCCTCTGGTCCCTCGAGTTGAGTCATGTGACTCTCACCTCTCGGAAGGCATCCCGCAGTTCTTTCACCCCAATCATGTCTGCCGTTTCTGCCAGCATCTTGGGGCCCATCAGTTCCACAAAGTCATCAAAATCCACCTTCCCTCCAGCTATAGATACAGAAAAACAGTTTCAGCCAGAGCCAGACAGTGCTGGGTTAGCTATTATAGTATATATAATTTTACTCTGGGACAATTCACAACCAACATAATGGAATAATTTTCCCATTTGTGCTGCCGTTCCCATCCCTACCCTCTCTGTTGCCACTTCTTGTATGAAGTTTATCTGCTTATGCAGCAAACCAGGAGAGTGAATAGGCTCCCATGAATGCAAACTCTTGAGTCCTTTCAGAAAAGCCACACAGCTGATGACATGTCCTTGCATCAGCTGATTCACACCACCATTTTGCACTTGGTAATTAGGTGCTGCTCCTGCCAAACTGAGTTTATTATACAGTGGTACCTTGGGTTACATATGCTTCAGGTTACAGACTCTGCTAACCCAGAAATAGTACCTCGTGTTAAGAACTTTGCTTCAGGATGAGAACGGAAATTGTGCTCCGGTGGCGCAGCGGCAGCAGGAGGCCCCATTAGCTAAAGTGGTGCTTCAGGTTAAGAACAGTTTCAGGTTAAGAACAGACCTCCAGAACGAATTAAGTACTTAACCCAAGGTACTACTGTACATGCAAAGTAACTGATCGATCAAACCAGGCATCTCCAGTAATAAACATCTCTTACCTTACAGGATGGTCGTAAGGATTACTGAGACGAGAACATGCGAAATGCTTT
Organism: Podarcis gaigeae; assembly: GCF_964106915.1. Classification (NCBI taxonomy): domain Eukaryota; kingdom Metazoa; phylum Chordata; class Lepidosauria; order Squamata; family Lacertidae; genus Podarcis; species Podarcis gaigeae. The sequence goes on along the minus strand of NC_139678.1, from coordinate 81,773,110 downwards.
GAACACCCTATACAGATGCTTAAACACTATTTATTATTAGGCCACAGTCTAGTGCTGCCCCCTCATCCCCTCTGACATTTCTGTGGGGAACTCATGGCCATCCAACTATTGCTGGATTATAACTTCTAACATCATGGATCAATGGCCATGCTGGCTGCAGCTAATGTGATCTGGACTCCAACAACATCTGGAGGGCCACAGGTTCCCTACTTCTACTCTTAGGAGAGATATCCAAGAAGTGTTTGCATCCTCCCCTCCCCCTTTTTGTGTGTGGTCATTTTGCTTGAATGCCCAACTTGATCCAGCAACTGTTAAAATCCATTTCTTCCCCCTGAAACATTATACTGTAGTATTTAACTCAGTAATGCTAGATACATACTGATCTGCTGAGACAATTCAATGAGCTCCATCTCAGTGGGCATGTAGCCCATGGTTCGCATACATTCCCCCAGGTCTTTGTAGCTGATGTAGCCATCATGGTCCTTGTCAAACTCTCGGAAGGCCTCCTTTAGCTCTAGAAAGAGAAGGGAAGCAATAAGAATCCCCCTGGAAAGCAGGTAATGCATCTGTGTCTTGCAAACACCAAGTAAATGAGAAGGAAGTGGTGGAGTTCTAGCATCTGATTTGCTACACAATGAAGGAGCTGCTATGTTTCACCAACAGCCCTTCCTCACTTTTGGAGTTCAGCTCCAGAAACATATGGCCTTGGCCTGGTATACCTGAAGGAGCGTCTCCACCCCCATTGTCCAGCCTGGATACTGAGATCCAGCATTGGGGGCCTTCTGGCGGTTTCCTCACTGCAAGGAGTGAGGTTACAGGGAACCAGGCAGAGGGCCTTCTTGGCAGTCGTGCCCACCCTGTGGAAGGCCCTCCCATCAGATGTCAAGGAAATAAACAACTATCTGACTTTTAGAAGACATCTGAACACAGCCCAGTATAGGGAAGTTTTTAAAGTTTGATGTTCTACTGTGTTTGATGTTTTAATTTGTTGGAAGCTGCCCAGAGTGGCTGGGACAACCCAGTCAGATAGTGGCATATTAACAACAACAACAACAACAACAGGAATGGCACTAGAGGGATTTTCAATGCTAGTCCAATCAGAACTTTCGTATGAGGGATGAGTCCATAACTGAACTGGCTATCTGATAGCTGCCCTCTAGATGGGGTGGTGGGCCCAGGAGAGGCGAAGGGGGAAAGCAAAGCAAGGGATTCATACATCTAGACATGGGAGCAAAGCATAAGGAAGCCAGAGGCAAGTTGACAAAGCAACAAGGCAGAGCATTAAGCGAAACCAAAGAAGCTGAGTGAAGCATAGCAGATGCAGTAGACTTCTGGTTGGTTGGACTAATGACTAATGGGCAAGGCAGGATCCATGAGGTTCCCCAAGGACAGGGTTATGCAACGCAGTGACCTCCGGATGTTCTTGGACTACACATCCCATCAGCACCAGCCAGCATGGCCAATTATCAGGGATGATGGGTGTTGTAGGCCAGGAACATCTGGAGGACACCATGTTGGCTAACCCTACCTTAAGAGGTAATGTTGAGCATCAATTTTCTTTTTACCTTCAATCTCCTCTGGTCGCAGCTCTCTGTCCTGGGGAAAGAAAGAGAGTAGAGGTTGATAAAACAGATATCTATCTATCATCTATCTATCTATCATCTATCTATCTATATCTATCTATCTATCTATCTATCTATCTCTATCTATCTATCTATCTATCTATCTATCTATCTATCTATCTATCTCTCATCTATCTATCTACTTTGCCTGCCCACATCCAACCTACTGATCTTTTAGTTAGAAGCTGTCCCAGGTTAAGGAAGTCTTCCTTGCCCACTCCATGAACAGAAAAAAGCTATTACTCTGTGCGGCCTGATTCTGTGCGTGCTTACTTCAAAATAAGTCCCACTATGCTTAAAGCTGCTTCCCACCAAGTCATGCTGCATCACTGTTGTATTCCATGCAAATACTGTGTCAGAATACGGTGGCTACAAATTCCCTGGAGGAAAGCCCTTCTGGCTCCCTGCAGAAAGGCAATAGGGGCAAGTGTTGTTCTTCCAGTGATAGTTCCCTAGGCTTGGTGTTTGTGTAATGCAGCCCAAAGGCTGGTGCGTTTCAGTGGCTAAGAGATTATTAACAGCCCCCTCAGGCGAGTGTTCTATATGGGTGTATTTTGCAACATATTCTTGCCACAATAAAAGTGCATTAATTATATAGGTCTGCTTTAGTTTGTTCTGCAATGTTGCTCCAATGCTCTCACATTGTTACTGTCAAGAAAGGCTACAGCACAACAAAAGCAAGGCAGGAATAAGTCAGAATATTTGTGGTATAAAAAAGTTGTGGGTTGCAGAAGGATGTTATGGGACATACACTGAATGGAAGTGAAACCTTCCCAGGCGCAAACAGTATTGAAAGCAGGAATGTACTTGACGGCCCCAATAGCATAATGAGCACAAATAATCATGGATGCACCAAAGAAAGGGCATCTGCATGGCCCCTGTTTTAGGAAGGCCTTTGCCATGGCTTTTCCATGAACTCACTAGAAGACCTTAAGAAAATCGCTCGTGCTGTCAACCACAGCCTGCCCCCCTTCCCACATATCTGTAATATATAGGTATTTAATACTATCCCACCTTACAGGGTAAGGATTGCAATAAGATGTATGTGAAGAGCTTTGCACCATTTAAAGCCGTAAACAAAGGTGCTGATCATCACCAACATTGCCTCATTGCCTGGCTGTTAACCTGTGCAACATGGACTCAGTGAAGGCACCCTTTCACTAGCCTATGTCCATGTAGGAATTAGTTTATATACTGCAAAACACAATCTGCATGGTTAAAGATCATGGCATGAATGATTTTAAGTCCATGGATTGAACAGCGGCGGCACACATCAACCTCCCAATTTATATACCTGTAGCAAAATATAACACTTATGTTTGATTTCTTATGCCACCTTATCCGTGTTTATTCCTTAGTGAAGATTACTCCGCAGGGAGGAAAGAGTAAGATTTCATTATTGGTTTGTCTTTGTTTTTGCTTTTATTATGTGTTTTCTGTTTTTTATATTGTGATTTTATGTTGTGAGCCACCCTGAGATCTACAAGTATAGGGTGGTACACACATTTAATAAATAGCAACAACAACAGGCCCAAGCTATGTTCCAGCACAGGGGCATACTGAAGGTTTGAGGAGCAGGGCAGTCCATGCAAACAGAGAAGGGGCAGCTACACTCTCACGTTCAGTATAAATGGTGCAGCAGTAGATGTGCAATACATACGATTTGCATGATGGCGATGCTCTGGCGCAAGAAGATGCAGGCTGGCCCCACCAAGCCATGCAGGACCGAGTAATTCTGCAATGGCGGATACTGCGTGCCGTCAGCCCCTTCGTCCATGTCGTTGCTGGTAGAGGCAGGGGAGCCAGGAGCCTCGGAGGAGGGCTGCTTATTCTCCTGTAGCATAGCTTGCAATTAGCTAAGTACAGTTAGAGACCCCAAATTCCCCCTTTGTCAGCACCTGAGTGTTTAAGGCCCAGGTTTTAGGGAAGCAGGGTATCTGGTGATGGAGAGTATGGGAAGGGGAGCAACAAAGGGGGAAACAAGACATATGCTAGAGAAATAACACAACTTCCCCCTAAAAGAAACCCACTTTTCTCATCCTTAAATTTATCTCAATGCCTCAGTATCTCTGCTTATTGGGCAATTGCCACAATTAGACAGACCTCCATCTCCACAATGCTGGGGTCCCCAACCTGGGGCCCTCAAGGTCTACCTCTGGTGGCCACAAAGCCTTTGAGCTCCCCGCCCCCACTGCCCCGTTTGTCCTGAGATGGTGAGGATAATTACCATTTTTCTCACTGAAAAGTTCATGAAGCTGAAGGAGGAAGTTGAAAGAGCGACACTCCCTCTTGCTTCCCCTCTCAGTTCAAAGAGCTTTTCAAAGTTCGGGTTGGCACCTGAGCAGATGGACAGAAAGTAAAGCAACCAATAACATAGCAGAGAAAGGGAAGGAATTTGGAAGAGGGAAAGAGAGCAACTATAGGGTGGAAGAATGTATGTTCAAATGAATACACATTAGATCTGACAAAATGGAGCCTCTTAAAACTGTGTGATTTCAATGTGAGTTCCCCCTCTTCTGCAAAACCATCCCCAAATCATTGAACCCCTCTATCTTCATTGACCACCCCATAAAAATCACAGATACAGTGTCGTCCAGGGCAATGGCGTAGCATGGGGGGTGCAGGGGGGGGGCCGGCCACACCGGGCGCAACATCTGGGGGTTAGGGTTAGGGGGCGCAAATCCACGGGTTAGGGGGTGCAAATTACTTGCCTTGCCCCGGGTGCTGACAACCCATGCTACACCACTGTTCCAGGGCAATCCTTATGGATACAAGGCACAACCTTCTCGGTAGTGGCACCCGCCCTGTGGAATGCCCTCCCACCAGATGTCAAAGAGAAAAACAACTACCAGACTTTTAGAAGACATCTGAAGGCAGTCCTGTTTAGGGAAGCTTTTAATGTTTGACAGACTATTGTATTTTAATATTCTGTTGGAAGCCGCCCAGAGTGGCTGGGGAAACCATGCCAGATGCGCGGGGTAATAATAATAATAATAATAATAATAATAATAATAATAGTTGTTGCAAGAGTTCCCAAAAAAACAACCATCAAATCATAGGTAACGTCTCTATATTCAAATATGTGTTCTGGGATTTTTTGTGGTTTTGTTGTAATCCTATGTAAAAACCATAAAAATTCATAAGGATCTGTGTCTTGTCTTGCTAATAAGCTGAAACTTGGTCCTGCAGGCCAGCCTAGCAACAAAGAACAATAATTATCAGAAGGCTTAAGAAAGTTGGCAGCAACTTGCCTTCCATTGGCTCTGCCCCCAGGACAGCTGTTGGCAAGTCTTAAAGGGAAAGCTACAGGAGATTCACAGGCATTATGGTAATATGGTGCCAAAATTTGACGCCCTCAAAGCACCAAGTCTCCTTCCCAAAACCAGGTAAGGGAGGTGCCAGGCTGTGAAGGAGGCACAGGGATCTGGCAGGGTCTTAGAGTCTTCCTGACTCCTTCCCATAGCTGTGCAAATGCTAACTCGGCTTTGAGAAGGAGATTGGAGGACTCTAGGACCCTCTCAGAGCTCTCATGCCTCCTTCCCAAAGCCTAGCACTTACTAGGCTTTGGGAAGGTTGGAAGGGGACCCTTGCCCCCCCCCCCGCACCCTGTGCGGGGAAACCAGTTGTGCTACCCTAAATCTACCACTGTCAGGACAGTGAAGAAGGGAATGCCCAGGGCTCCCCCCCCCCCCATGAGATGTGAGTCATCTGAATCTCTCTCTGTATAGTATGTGGAGACAGGTATTTTCCCTAGGACGACTCAAATACCTGTCTCCACATACTATACAGAGAGAGATGCCACAATTTGCTCTCTTGCGCTCTCTCACACACACTAACACACAAAGCAATGACACATATGCTCTAACAACAAGAAACATGCACTAGCACAATTCCTAAGTTTCTTGGCAGTCCCTCTCTGTCTTTCCATACACATCTGCGCCACAGACTTACATTTTATTAAATAGTCCTTTTCCCTCCCTAAAGACTCCCAGGGAACTGCAGTTTTATGCAGAGATCTTTGCCAGAATTCACAGCCTTTCACTAAACTCATTATTTGGGACAAGTCATGACAGCTGAATAAAACTGATGGAGCTTTGCAGTGCTAATATCCCTTAACTCTGATTAAATACAGATGAACCTCTACCCAGTGCTAATTCACTAGGGGGGACTGCACACACAGCCCCTGGAAAAGAGGACCTTATGTATAGTAACATTCTCCTCACCCATATGGTTGGATGGTATAGTTGATGGGTTCCTCATGTGGTTATATTGCGGTAATGTGGCTATTACTGTGGTTTTCTCTCTCTCTCTCTCTCTCTCTCTCTCTCTCTCTCTGTGTGTGTGTGTGTGTGAGAGAGAGAGAGAGAGAGAGAGAAAGAGAGAGAGAGAGAGAGAGAGAGAGAGAGAGTTAAATTCAATAATATTGATATATACAAAAATGGGGGCAAACTGCTTCCTAGCATTTGCAGGGTTGGAGATCTCTCACAGATCTTAACCACTGCCTCCCAGCTTGCTGGGCCCCTTCTGTGGGCTGCTGTCCTCCAGTTCTCTGATTTCTTCCCACTCTTCCTCCTCATCTGACCAATCCCACCAGGATACAGTGGTACCTCTGGTTACGAACTTAATTCGTTCCGGAGGTCCCTTCTTAACCTGAGACCATTCCATTCTTAACCTGAAGCACCACTTTAGCTAATGGGGCCTCCAGCTGCTGCCGCACAATTTCTGTTCTCATCCTGAGGTAAAGTTCTTAACCTGAGGTACTACTTCCGGGTTAGCGAAGTCTGTAACCTGAAGTGTTTGTAACCCGAGGTGTATGTAACCCGAGGTACCAATGTATCTCCATGGGGCTCATGCCAAGGGCAGACTAGGGCAGCTCCCAACAACTGTCTTGCTCTGCTGTCACCACACACCTCACACGAATTCTGCCTTTTTGGCAGTGACGGACATGAGGAGGATGGAAGTGGCAGGTTCATTTTACACATATTTACACCTGAAGCCTTCAATAGAGGGGAGGCAGAACATTATACCCCAAGAGTGTCCCTCATTGCCCTTCTCATAGCTGCAGTGAGCTTGGGTCTAAAGTAGCACCCAGTCATGGCTCCTGGCAGTGGTGGAGCATACAGGGGGGAGGACATGGAGGGCAAAAGCAGCCCCAAGCCGCTTTGTGAGGCTGGAATGATCCCAGCCTTGCAAAGTGGCACAGGGCTGACTTGGGGAGGGTGGTGTGAGCAGCGTGCCCCACCCCAGGAAAATGCACCACGCTACGCCCCTGGCCTTTCAGTGCAGCATCTTTCAGCCAGCGCCACATGGAGTTCTCCCCTTCCTGCTTCTCCTTCTCAGAAAAAAAAACCCTTGCCAAGAAACGTCTCCCCTTCTGTCTGCTTGACCCCTTTCTACCTGCTATTCCAAGCCTAGTCTTAAAAGGTGACCATTTTCCTGTGACCTCCATCATCTTCATTGCTCAGTGTAACAGTGGCAACCTCCATTGGAAGAGACCAAAGGATTTTATTGTGATGGGCCACCAACACATTTTGTCATGCTTAACAGCTTCTATCCCAGGTGAGCCCCTAGCCTGGAAAAGGAGCTTAGCCTGTATTTTTCTACTGACCTGGCATCTTTCCATCAATATGCTAAATATTATCTAAATTATAACACTTTATTGAATTCTAGCATTCACTAACTCTAGCAGTTATGGGTGCCCTTGCACCCTCAAACTCTGTTACCCCAGATCTGTAACAATAGCAAAAGGGGAAAAAAGGATAATCCATGTAATGAATTAACTCATTATTTAGCTCCTTCATATTTTCCGACGTGGTCCCATTTGTTTAAGTGAATGAACTGGGGCCCCTCCCAAAGGTCCCCCAGACCATAAACCTGCCACTGGTCATGCCCCTTCTCTGGTGGCAATACATACCATACATACCATACAATGACATGCAAGAATATGAGAGATACCATACATTGTGACACCCAAAACCCATAGAACTTCTATTATATCAGGAGCATACTGAGGCTCACCTGGTTGAATCTTCATTGACACAATCCACAAACAGGCCTTGTATGATACACCAAGAGAAGAAGGAAGCATTGAATGAAATCTAGGAGTTTGAGGTTGTTATTGTTTGCTTAGATGCAAGAAAAGCAAAGAGGATCTAGATGCTGGCCTAAGAAAGACTAAGTAGACGAGAGAAAAGGGGACCAAGTAGATGGAGAAAAGGGGGTCTGTGAAGCCTTCTACAGACACTATTCTGAAGAACACACCTGCCTTCATTTTAATAACCTGGAGCATTGGAACCTGGCCTTTGTAGGAATCAGAGATGATGCCACAGCCCCCCATCTGGAGTGGTACCACAGGGGCCTAGCATTCTCACCATGTTCCCTCGGATAACTGACCTCAGCCATGGGGCTTCAACCACTGACAGGAATCCATGCACACACTCTGGGAAGCGAGGAAAGTAGACAGACAGACAGACATGCAAAGAACCAGCCACACACAGGGATTCCAACACAAAGGCATGAAGATGTAAGGATGAAAAGGGGCACCCACCCCTCCGTCCTCTCCCCCTACCTTGGAGAGCCGCCTGCCCGGTGTTTTGGTGCAGTTGCCCATGGCTGCTAAGTCCCCCCCATCCCACAGAGCACAGTATGGGGCTGGAGGCAGCTGGCGCCGATGGCAGATATATATATTTTTATAGTAACAAGTGATTCTCTTCCTGGGAGGTTTAGACGCTTTGGGGATTTTCAGGGTTTTTATTGTTGAATATATCCAGAATATTAAGGGAAAGTGAACAGAGGGGGGTGGAGGGAGGGAGGGAGGGCGTGGGCCACAGCCATAATCCTCAGGATTATATGCAACTCAATCATAGATGGTGCTAAAGCAGAGAGAGCAGAGAGCAGGCAAGCAGCTCTTCTTCAAAGCATTTTAACTCCACCGTGGCCCAGGAAGGAGAGGTCCAGTCCTGCCTTGTCCTTCCTGACTCACATCCAAAAGCCCCACTCAGATGCTGTCTATAAGCGGTTGAAAAGGATGGCTGCCCATCAACATGCCCCCTCCCCTCAGAGCAGTGAGGCCATAATCTCCTGTGACAATCAATGAGATTTTCAAATCTTTGTTCCAGGGAGTGGCTGCGTCCTCTGAGCTCTGATGCTGAGAGACCCAGCCACATTATTGGGCGAGCGAGATGGTGCGGTGGGGGCAGGGTGGGGCGGGGATAGGGATAGGGCTAGGGGAAGCGTGCATTACCAATTGTCAGTCAGACTTATTGGTTGGCTACAAGATGTGAACCAGTTAGCAGAATCCACTGTATTATTTATAGACTCACAGTGCATTTTCATGAGTGACGTTAAGAACTCCTCTTCATCCCTAATGCATTACTTGCAGATGTTGCTCCCCCCACCCCATGCAGAAGGGAAATTGGAAATTTTCGTTCAGAGGCTAGTTCTGATCTTCAGGACTCTTATTTGGGAAGTGAAAACACAACCCTTATATCATTTGTGAAAATGTATCTGAATCTTAACAGTTCATGTTAAAACTGGATTAAGTGAGATTGACCTAACTACTTTTTTTCTTGAAAATCTCCCCCTGTCTCCACCCCCTTAAAAGAAAGATAGCAACTTCCTTAAGCAACTGCAGGATATAAAATAAGTCTAGATCCATCTGAAGTGTTTCACAGCTCATGGGCTACAGATTTTAGAGTTGTCAATGGTGGTGTGATAAAGCAAGTCATTGTACAAAGCATTTACAATCACTTTTTCCTGCCCTGCCTTTTTACTAGTCAAACAGGTTTTGCAGATTTATAGGATAAAAGAAATGAGTCACACTGCTGGCTGGGACTGATGGGAGTTATAGTCCAGAACAGCTGGAGAGCACCAGGTTAGTGAAGATCGTCTTATGACTTTTTATATGTAAGTGAAGAGACTGCCAAGTATTCTGACGCACATTTCCAAGGCGAAGGTCAAATTTCAAGGTTTTAAACAACAAATCTCAACTTCTGCAAACTATCACTTTAACTGTATTGAATTCACATTCTTAGCACTCTTCTTTTGTCCCATCAAATATACAAGGTGATAATTTCACAGTGCCTATGTGGCCCTCAGGACTTAATGCGCACCAGACCCCATCTCCCCAGGCCATGCCCCTCAAGAGTCCTTGAGTATCTACTCTAAGTGAAACACAGCCAGGCACCAATTAATACATCTCACCATAGTAGGGAAGTTGCCTGAACTGTTGATGGACAGCTTCAGGGCTCCTGCACACTCTTCATTCTTATGATTCTGTATCATGAAGCCAAAATTCAGTCCTGACAGCCCTTGAGAGGACTCCTTTACATACTTTTTAAAAGGACACTGGCCTTCCTCGTTTGGGTGGCCAAGTATAGGCAACTCCCTGTTTGTGTAGGAGTTGCGTGCCAACACACCATGCACATCGGCACCGTCATGCCATGCCTTCCCTTCTGCCGCTGTCCCACTCCATCCATGTTCTGCCCCCCTCTGAGGCCGAAAATGGTGCTGAACATGCGCTAATAGGGTGTTTCCTGTACTGCTGCTACTACTCCTGAGTAACACCAGTAGGGAAGGGCCCCCACATTCTTATGGGAGGACATCAAGAGGCAGTGTCAGAGACAGGACCAGCCTGAATCAACACCTGGGGCACTGTTGCTGACCTGCCAGTATTGGTACACTGTGCATGAGCCTGCACACAGCCCGGCAACCACTTACCAGCTGGACAAATGGATGGTGCTGATCCAGCCTTCCTCTGCCTCCAGCACCACCACTGGACACTCCTCCCTGGTCTCTGCTCAGCACCGAAAGCCAAGTATCACTTCCTCCTGCACCACCTCACTAGGGCGCTGGCCACTTTAAAAGTAATTACGGTATATTATACAACTTGTCAATGGGGGCAACTCAACCCACCATTTCGGGACTGTGTTGTCCAAGAACACAGCTCGATCCAGCTCATGAGGCTCCATTAAGGCAGCAGGGCCTGGAGAGGTGATGGTGCCATTTCCTGTATTCTCGTCAGCTGCAAGTGAACTCCTTGGAGAGTATTTACACACCTTATCTCTGTAGCCTTGCATATCAACAACTGTGATAAAAAGCCACATCCTGTTTTCTCACTGTAAGAGCATGGCAGCCACTTTGAATGCTGTGATCTTGTGCAATTTTGTGTCCCGAAAAAGTGCTCCTCTCAAAAAGTGCTTTATTTGGGGCCATGATTTTGTGTGGCACCCTAAAAGATTAGTTTTTGGGCACTATGTGATCAATGCCCCGAAAAACCCCCATATATTTTGGGCTCCATAATTTTGCATGGGTCAAGTAACTTGTGTGGGAGTATGGGCGGAAAGACGCATGTCCTGGTTTGGGGACTCAAGATGTTGGAGGTCTCCCTTCTCACTAGCTCTTTCTTCAGTCTGGGACATATCATGTTTTAAGGTGAAAGCGTTGATCCCCCATCATATGTTTGAGATGGGGGGGGGGACAGAGGATTAGGCTTTTTTTCTGCAGGAAGAGAAGGTGAGATCCTCCTGGGATGTGACAAAAGCCCATGACTTGCTGGGGAACCTCAGCTTCACAGAACCCTCCATTTTCAGTCCCCTCACCATTTGCCCTCTCTGTCCCCTCCCTGCCTCCCTTGGCCCAGTTACCTGCCCAAAGACAGAGGTGAGGATGGGCTCCATCGCCCAGAGGCTTGGGCATTCATCTTCCACATGAGCTGAGCTGGCCCTTCCCGTCACCCCTGGCAACAGCTGGTCTTTGGGATCGACCGTTCTGATCAAGGTTGCTCCATCCTCCAGTCGGTGGTGTTGGGTGCCATAGAGGGCCACAGAGGCGGCAGCAGCGGTGGTTGCCTCCGAGGTGCTCCTGGATCTGGCTGGCTCCATAAGCCGCTTGTCTCCTTCCCGGGCCTGACTGCCTGTCCTGCGGGTCCGCGCACTCTTGGAGCGTCGGTGAGAACCGCTTTGCGAAAGAGCCCGAGATGCTCTCAGTGCCGGTGTCTCGCTGCTCTGCCGTTGGGTCTCCCGGAGAAAAAAGAACATGTTGAGAGCCGGGGAAGAGCTGGGCCGCTTTCTCTATCCCTTCCTCCTGCAGACAGTCTCTGAGGTCTCTCTGGTAAGGCCTAGCTCTTCTCCACACTACCTTGATCTGTCTCTCTGGCTCCTACCCTCACATACCTTCTCTACTGCACTCTTGGGTCTGCCTAAACTCTCCTCCCTGGAGCCATGCATCTGTCTCGCTGTCTCTTGCTGGTTGCCGCACTATTCTGTGTTGTTGCCACACTTAGCCATGTGCTCCTTCACATGGGTGCTTGCCTCTCTTAGCTGCCTGCCATATTTCTAGGGATCTTTCTCTGAAGTAACAAGTACCCCACCTGCCCCCCACTTTCAATACCTGCCTGGCTCCCGTTCTACATTCCTCCCTCCAGCATCTTCCTCCCCCTGAAGCTCCTTCCTCTTTCCCTCTTCTTGACCCCCTGCTCCTTCCTTATCTCCTCACTCCTTGAGGCACCTTTCCTCTTTGCTCTCTGCCTCAGACATCTTCCCTGGGCAAATCCGCTTAAGGGATCAACACTTGTGCTCCCCAGGTCCCTGGGCTGGCATGGGAGGGAGGGAGGGGAGCACCTGCTCCTGCCACAGCTCTTTCCCCCACTCTCCATCCAAACCTAATCAAGTCATCTTCTCATTACTGCAGGGAGAGCGAGATTGAAGCAGGAGGATGCAGAGGGAATCTGAGCTTATCAGGTCAGACACACGACCCGGCCTGGTTCTGCTTTCCACTAATGTTGCAAACAAGGTAAAACAACCCCCCTAGAGCAGGAAACTCAAGAGGCATCAAAGGCCGCAGAACACAGATTGAGCACAGGTTCTATGGCATCACCTGTGTGTGTGCCCCTGGGCTAGAAAGGAGGGCTGTGGGGAAATGAGGCAGGAGTAAAGAATATTTCTGTCCCACATCTCCTGGTTCTCCTTTGTCCAGTGGCCTGTTTTGAAACAACGCACCTCAGAAAAAAATGGCCCTCCTTCTTCTGTGGCCCGACATCTATAGCATCTCATTTTATTTTGACATTTACAAGTGCCTTCCCTGTGCCCCGCTCTCTCCTCATCAAGTCCTGTGGTGTTTTCCTTTCGCCCTCCCATTCCGTGATGGCCTGTTCCCTGACACATCCTCAACAGCCCTCTCATTTCTAAGCAGGAGCCTCTGTGGCTAAGTCAATTAAGTCGGACCCCACCTGTGGTCCTTGGCACCTCGCCGGCCCTCCGGATGGCAGAGATGCGATTCCTGGCAGCGCTGCAACTGGGGCTGTTGCGCAGACAACTCATGGTTTATTCAATACAAAGCTGGCGAGGTTCCAGTGGCAATGGTAACTAGACCCCACCTAGCTAGCGCAGACAATGCCAAGGCTCCTGGGCTCAGTCTTTACACTCCCCAGCTCACATCAGTGGAAGCAAGGAGAATTATTCAATGAGGAAACAAGCCACAGAGTTGCTGCGCCCAACGCTTGACCTATAAAAAGATCTCTCTATCTGGTCTAAGGACCAAGACCTCTGTCCCATGAGCTCTCCTCTTCACATGTACAAAACATCCCTCCAAAATCTGCACAGCATGTCTGGCAGTATGGGAAGAGGAATATCCCCACAGTTTAACATATTAGAACCTTGTTGCCCTGGGATGAAATATGTTAACTGATGTTTAATGGGTGCCTCTGTTGGCTCTACAGGGTGGTGCTGTGGGTTAAACCACAGAGTCTAGGACTTGCTGATCAGAAGGTCAGCAGTTCGAATCCCTGCGATGGGGTGTTGCTCGGTCCCTGCTCCTGCCCACCTAGCAGTTCGAAAGCACGTCAAAGTGCAAGTAGATAAATAGGTACCGCTCCAGCAGGAAGGTAAAACGGTGTTTCCGTGCGCTGCTCTGGTTTGCCAGAAGCGGCTTAGTCATGCTGGCCACATGACCCGGAAGCTGTACGCCGGCTCCCTCGGCCAATAAAGTGAAATGAGCGCTGCAACCCCAGAGTCGGTCACGACTGGACCTAATGGTCAGTGGTCTTTTACTGTTGGCTCTAGTGCCAACCCAACAGAGCTGAACTTTAGGGAAGCTTTTAATGTTTGATGCATTACTGTATTTTAATATTTTGTTGGAAGCTGCACCAGAGTGGCTGGGGAAGCCCAGCCAGATGGGTGGGGTATAAATAATAAATTATTATTATATTATTATTATAACTTGATGGGTGAATTCTCTCACTGCCCCATCAGTGCTTCTGTCTCACCTCCCATCTCCCAAAGGGACCCATGTAATTAAAGAACACAGTAAGAGACGACTGGATCAGGCCAATGGCCCATCTAGTCAAGCATCCTGTTCTCACAGTGGCCACTCAGAAGCCTGTGGGAAAGAAGCAAGTAAGACCTGAGCACAAGATCCTTCTCCCCTCTTGGGGTTTCCAGCAACTGGTATTCTGAAACATTTCTGCCTGCAACCATGACGGCAGGGCAGAGCCATTATGGCTACCAGCCATCAATAGCCCTCTCCTCCATGCATTTGTCTAATCCTCTTTTTAAACCGTCCAAGTTGGTGGCCATCACTGCCTCCTGTGGGAGCGAGTTCCATAGTTTAACTATGCGCTGCAAAAAGAAGCACTTTCTTTTATCCGTCCCCAATTTTGCATGTAAACAAGGAGTGGGGTACACTTTTCAGCCTAAGTGCCACATTCCCTCGTGGGTGACCATTGGGTCGTGTGTGCCAGTGGGAGGTGATGCCAGAGACAAAAGTGGGCAGAGCACTGAATGTGACTCTTTGTGCAGTAGGCAGCATTTCAACTACACAACAGTCAGAGGTTTCCACACATGCTCATGCCTCTTTCCATTGAGACAAGCAAGAGGCATTACCACAATTCCATGACACATTCCACTCAAGCTAAAGCACTCGGAGAGGGTGAGAAAGCAGGAGGTAGAGCTGATGGAGGTGAATACCCCCAGTTAAACACCCAAGGAAACATTGCTATCATCCTCCTTTGTTATTGGTCAAATGGGGGGGAAAAGAAATATATATAAAAATAAAAAATTGTCCAGCAGCACCTTTAGAGACCAACTACGTTTGTTCTTGGTATAAGCTTCCGTTTTTATGCACACTTCTTCAGATACACTGAAAAGAGTTCATTAGATGAACGAATCTTGTTCTTCCCCCCAGTGGAAGTACCATCTGCACCTCATTGAAGAGCACGGAAAACAATGCCAAGTGACGCAAGTGTGAAAGGCATTCATAATGCCCTGGAGAAAGCGACAGCAGCCATGGAGAGCTCACAAGGGGTAGCGCATCTCAATGGCCATGGCTCAGACCAGGCAACAGTGTATAGCAACTGTCTCCCATCCGTGTCCTCAGCTGATATTACAGCAGTCAGCCACCTCCTCCTCACTCCTGTTGCTGCAACAGCAGTCAGCCACCTCCTCCTCACTCCTGTTGCTGCTAGCATTGCTCTCATTTGCGTGGTTGAAGGCTTCCTTTACACCAACAGAGTATGCTGGGAAGTACAGACACCATACATTTTCCTGAAGAAGACCTGTCTTTGCCCAGGTTTACATGCAGAGTAGGGTGGAAAAGGTAAAGGAATAGGGAGAGGCTTGAGTCTGGGGAAAAGGCAGGATATAAATAAATAAAATAGATAAGTGAATAATAAAAAGTGGCAAGGTTAGGGCAGGTACTATAACAGAAGACTGAGTTGTCACAGGCAGAGTTGTAAAGTAAAGCTATAGTGATCCAGGAAAAGCTTTTTAGTGAGAGTGTGTGCTTTGAAGGGGATTGAATGATGGCTGCAGGCATTGCAAACAAAGAGGTGCAAAGTCCTTTTCCCTTTATATCTTTTAGATACTGTGAGCCTGAGGGATGGGTTTGCCTTGTGTTTTGTTGAAGCTGCTTTGGAAACTAATCTAACAAAAAAATGGGGTGAAAAGGCTTTAGTGCAGTATCACTCAGATCAGATAAGGACCAGGGAAATCCAGGTTCAAATCCACACTCAGTCACGAAACTCACTGGGCAACCTTAGGACAGTTACTACCCTTCAGCCTAACCTAGGTCACAGGGTTGGTGTGAAGGTTAAATGGGGTGAGAATTGTGTGCACTGTCTTGAGCATCTTAGGGCTCCTCTGGGGCAGACGGAAAACCTCTTGAACCTGTGCTTTCTAGGCATGGGGCAAGCAAAGTTTTGAAGAGCCCTTAAAGCAGGGGTCAGCAACCTAAGGCCCATGGGCCACAAGCAGCCCATGGGGATCGTTTAACTGGCCCACGAGCCAGTCCTGAACTGAGCCGCTGCTCGGCGAGTCCCCGTGTGCTGCACTAAACCTGCGCAACGTGGTGTGGGGACTTGCTTCCGCGGCACTGGAAATCGCGTCTGCACAGATGCTGAAAATCGTGTCTACGAAGATGCAGGAAATCGTGGGCACACGCGCTCACACATGCTCGCAATCTGGCCCACAGAGGGATCCCCACTCCCCAGGCGAGTAAACCTTGCTGACCTCCCTTCCTCTAAGGCAAAGGGAGGCATATAAATGTACTGATACGGATCAACTGAATCCCCACTGATTTCACTGGGTTTCATCTAAGCAGCCACATTCACTGGGTTTCATCTAGTTTTGCAGCCACATTCACACAGCTAGCCACAATCTGTATTGATCCTGATGTCATGAATCCCATAGAGATGTCATGCAGGGGGTGGTCAGACCCTGTGGAGGGTGCTAGTGGGATGAGGGATGCAAAACTGGGTCCCCACTAATTGTTTGAGTCCAGAGATGAGGACAGTAGACTAGGGAAAGGAGATCTGTATATGCAGGGCAGGGCTTCTGCAGATTGGCAGAGGGAGTGTTCAGGGTTCAGTGGCTTTGCTCTCAACCTCAACTTTTGCCTCCTCCTCTGCACAAGAACTCTCAGCTGGGCTTTTCCCTTCATAGCAAAGCTCTGCTCCCAAGGCACAGCTGGATTCTGGCAAACTTGTTTGCTGCTTCCTAGCAAACTGGTTGCAGCTTTTTCAGTTACTGTGTGCAGTATACCCTGAAAGCACATAGAATCTGAGAATTGTAGAGTTGGAAGGCACACTGGGGATCATCTAGCCCAACCCCCCTGCCATGCATTCAAAGCAGATTCAAAGAATTCAGGGCACTGCAATTCACCCCTCACACATATCCCTCCCTGCCCCCAAACCCTGCTTCCTAATCCGGATCCTCCTGATAAGAGCTGGTTGTGGTCCAGCATCAATAAGGACAATGGAGCTCAGCATCCGCAGATGTACAGAAGCGTCTGTTGTTTTTTTTAACTTGGCAGGTGAAATCCTGGTAGCACTGAAGCCACCAGAATCTTTATTCCCTGGGGCTAAGTTTTGATCCGCCTTGGCTTGATGACTTGGCCACGTTGGAAGCGCTCTTTCTGTGCAGGATCTGGGTAGCTCCTGCCCCTTTAAGAAAGGCCTGCTGCTACGGCATGACTCAGCATTCTTCCGAGGAGGCTGAGCTGCTTTCTTTGGCTCTCGGAAATTTCCGGCAGTGAGTACAACGCGGGACGGGATCCTCCTCCTCCACTGGGCTTCTGCTGGGGGCACGAGAAGGCGACACCTGCTAGGGCTTCGTGATCCTATTTCCCACTTACCCGAGAGTAAGTCCAGTGATTTCAGTGGGGCTTCAGTGGTTAGGGTCGCGCGGTTAGCCCCCTCCCCAGCATGCAAAAAATAAATAAAAATGCAGTGTTTAGCGTGGGTAGCGGAGGAAAGAGAAGGAAGGAGGCGTGCCAGTCCAACTGATCTGCTTTGTCTTTTCTTCATCTTTTTCTCTAGTGCCTGGAAAATATACGATCACCTATTTCCCCGTACGCGGTGAGTGCAAAATCACGTAACTAAAGACTTGCATGAATTCATGCCCCCCCCACCCCATGATCATGATGGGTTTGGACCCCTCTTTAGTAGAGAAAGTGTTGGGGCAACCTCAGAATAATGCATTTACAGTACAGCCGGATCTTCGCCTATTATGATTGCTCGAAAGCAGCCCTGTTTGACTTCCGTGAGGTTTACTGTACAGGAATGAAAGGGATTGCACTTCTGACCTGGAGAGAAACGTTTTGCAGGCGAGAGCTTTCTCTGTTAGATGGAGACGGAGTGAGAAAGATTGCAGACCCGAGGAAATCAATGGAGGAGCTCATGGTTTTTCGCTTTGGAATGGTTTTCTGGAAGGGGGCAGGATGAGAGAGAAGATGGCGGGTGCTTCTTAAAGCACAGTGGGCAGACCTCAGGCACCTTGTGAGAATTAACGAACCAGTGTGCTGTGTGTTCACACCTGATGATTTGGGTTTCTGCCCCTCCTAGGGCGCTGCGAGGCCATGAGGATGTTGCTGGCAGATCAGGGGCAGGAGTGGAAAGAGGATGTGGTAACCATGGAGATTTGGTCCAAGGGAGACCTCAAGAAATCTTGTGTGAGTATAAGTAGTAAACTCTGGAATTAGGATTTGGGAGGCGGGCAGTGAGTCTGTTCTTGTGAGAAATGGGTTTTCCTAGGCCCTTCACACTGGTCCTTTGCTCCTCTGTCTACACACTGGAAGCTACAAGCCAACCGGGCCCCTTTTCACTGAGAAATAGGTATGGGGTGTCCAGTCACTAACCTTTCTGCCTTTCCTCCCCTTCCTCACCAGGTCTTTGGCCAGCTGCCTAGATTGCAGGATGGAGACTTTCTGCTGTACCAGTCCAATGCGATCCTGCGCCACTTGGCAAGGAATCACGGTGCGGTTGGTGATAGGCAGGGGTGCAAGTAGAAGTGGAGTGTGTGGACCTGGGCTTATGGCAAATCTGTGCTGGTTGCCTTTCCAAGGGAGAGCTGCATGCATATGGAGGAGATGTGTGTCTGTAAATATGCCTCTTGGGTGGGTCAGCAGGTGAATAGATGGCGATGGTGGTGGTAACAGAAGATAGCACTAATTTGTGTTCACCTGTGATTTGGGTGTTTATTTAGATGTTTATTAATTGTACACCACTTTAATATTTGAATGATACAAGTATTTTTCTGAGTAATACCAGCCACAAGTCCTGACAAAAATAAAAGCATAAAGTAATAGGGAAGAAACAAGAATCCAAGAATCAAAAACATAAAACTATATTAAGTGACAGTTGACAATGGGTAATATATAAAACAGGAAGTCAAAATTGCATTGGGGCCCAGATCCTTCACTACTTGAAGGCAGCATTTGGGGGGGGGGGATGGGGCACAATTGGTAGTTACTAAGTTTTGTTTTTTAAAATATTCCCCCTCAAGAAAGCAGCAGATAGATGAGAGCTCTTGCTCTCTGTGCAACTATCCTGTGAGAGAGTCTGGATAGTAATTTGAACATTCCCTCACCGACCCGTTTTCTTTGCTGCTCAGGACTCTATGGTCAAGATGCCCGTGAAGCGACGCTGCTGGACATGGTGAATGATGGAGTGGAGGACCTGCGTGTTAAATATGGCCGCCTCATCTATCAAAACTATGTGAGCTTGGGTGTGGGAGGGCTTGAGTTTGCTTCCATACACTGAAATTGAGAGCTCTGTCCCCTTAATAGACTCTTGAAATATCTGTCAACTAGGTAGGGTGATGGAGAGATGTCTTTTTTTAAAAAAAAAAAACCAAACCCCAGTCTTTATTAAATATATTTCACAAAATTATACAACAATATACTATATTACAATTTGTATCCCATCCCATACACCAAAAAAAATTAAAAATACAATAAATTTTTAAAAAGTCCTAAAATAGACTTACAATTGTTCTCAAAAAAACTACATTACACTTGTTATATTTTACACAGTATCATATTATTATATTATTTTCTTAAGTCTTTTGGAAAAAGAAAAAAGAAATAAAATGGAAACATTAAATTTACATATATTATCTATACATTGCAAGACTCATTCAAGATCTGCCAGGAGGTTTTTGCTGTCACAGTAATTTTTCAGATATTCCTTGAATATAATCCATTCTTGATTTACTTTTTGCGTCAAATACCCTCTTACTCTCCCTGTCATTTTTGCCATTTGCAGATATTCTAAATGGGAATGGTTTGAAATAAGAAAATCATTTTCGGTAAAACATTCATCTTAACTGCTGATATCCTACCTTAAAGGGAGAGGTGGAGTTTGCTGCAGATTTCCAAGCTTTTCTTAATCTCATTACATGTTTTTATCTAGTTTTCTTGATACAAGTCTATGCATTTAGCAGATAACCAAACTCCTAAGTATTTTATGTTGTTCTTAATCTCTAGACCCGTGCTTTCTTGTAGATCTTTCTTCTCTTCTAGGCTCATGTTCTTAGCCAACAAATTAGATTTTTTGTAATTTAATCTAAATCCTTCTTGCTTACCAAATACATTTATTATTTTTATTGTTGTGGGGATACTCTCTTTGGGGTTTTCAGTTGTTATTATCAGGTCATCCGCATATGCTCTTACCTTACATGTTTTTTGCCTAACTTAATTCCTTTTATTTTTTACCTCCTTAAAATTTCATTTTTGGAAATCTTTTTTGAAGAGATGTCTTAAAACATGTGGGTTTTATTGAAGAAACGTCCTTGATCAGGGTAGGAAAACCTGTTGGACTAGAACTCCCATAATTCCTGACCTTTGGCCATAACAGTTTAGATGATGGGAACTTCTGGGGTTCCCCAGCTTGGCCTAGATGCTTGCAGCCCCAACATTCAAGCCTATAATCCAAATGTGTGCAGTTCAGATGATCACTCCCAAGTTGCAAATGGTCCTTGATAAAAGGGACAAGTTGGGAGAGAGTAGAGTCTGGTTTGCCTGAGGGCATGGCTGTATGTGCTTCCTGTAAGAGGAGGATGGGGAACCTGTATCCCTATGCATGTTGTTGGGTTCCAACTCCCATCATCTTGATCATTGGCTCTTCTAGCTGAGACAGAGGGGAGTTGGAGTCAAACACCCCTGGAGGACCACAGATTCCCCACTCCCGCTGTAATGAAAGAGCGCTGCTGGGAGCCAAGAAAATGCAGGTTCCTTGCTTCCACTGCAATGAGTCATGTCACCCAGGCTCGGAGCTCTCTTCTAGCAGAATGATTATTGTACCTTGACAGGAGGCGGGCAAAGCGGACTATATTAAGGCCTTGCCGGGAGAGCTGCGTCCTTTTGAGAACCTTCTGGCTCAGAATGATGGTGGGAAGACCTTCATTGTAGGCAAACAGGTAAGGCAATCTGCCTGCTGGAGATCCAGTCGTGGGTTGGTCTTGTCCAATAGGGGGGTTTCACATCTCAGGAAAGATTTTTCATGGAAACCCCTGCTGAAAGAAGGGGCGGGAGGCTTCGTTTTACTAGGACCCTGCAAGGTGCCTTGTAGTGCTGTTTTCAGGTCTTCAAAGCATATTGCACCTGATATCATTGTGATGACAGGTGAGTGAAAAGATGGCCAATTTGGTCAGGAGGATGATCCTGATAAGCATCCCTATGCTTGCTATAGTTCTTTACTTCATCAGCTTGTACTTTGTTTTCAATCCTCCATCCAGAGCTGTTCCTAGTCCATGGTATATATTTTTAAAAAATCAAAACTAAGGGTGCAACAGAAGAATTGGGAGCACATTTTGAGTGCACTCAGGTGACATCAGGTGATTGACAGATGGGCCAGCCTCCCCAACCTGTCCAATGTGGCATGTGAAGGATGGGCTAGTTCACCCCCCCCCCCAGCGCGCTGTAAATTAAGTCTTGCAGGCCTGGCTCCAGGTTTGCCAGAGCCCTGGGTACCCTACTAGGCCACCTCCTTGACCAGTGGGCTTTCTTGCCAGGTCAGAGAAAAACAATATTCTGTAGTGGTCCCTGCAAGAGCACTGGAGCCCTAGTAGTTGCCCAAAGGTGCCAGGGGCTGATGCTGATTCTGCCCATAAATCCACATTCTATGACCAATAAATGATGTATTCCGGGATCTATGTAAATTATGCATGTTGTGTCAAGGGAGGGGCAAAAATCAATTCAGGCCGCTGAAACCACATCCCTAGTTACCAGAACCTTATGTAACCACTCACTCAGGCTACTGAGATTTTGCTACTTGTTGCCTCTATGCTTCTAAGCCTCTCACCATAGCCATAAGAACTAGAACATTTGCTTTTTTAAAAAAATTATTTCATGTTTTTATTAAAAATGGGACATTTTCAAAATTATAGGAGTGAAAAACAGTTGTTTGGGACCTCTATTCACACTGTTCAAAACTTGACAGAACTGCTTTTAAAAACAGTTTAAAAGAAAACTGAGATTCTGTACCTAGTTCTGACTTCTGTGCTTTCCTGCAATTCCACAGAATTATTGCACACACAAAATCCTGCCTCTGCTTTAGGAGGTGTGCAGCCAAAAATGTGGTAGAGATTATCCCTGCAGTGGCTTGTCTTGTATTCAGTTTACATGCATGCTCTGGTGTGTTTTACTATACAGTGGTACCTTGGGTTACATATGCTTCAGGTTACATACGCTTCAGGTTACAGACTCCACTAACCCAGAAATAGTACCTCGGGTTAAGAACTTTGCTTCAGGATGAGAACAGAAATCGGGCTCCGGCAGCGTGGCGGCAGCAGCAGGAGGCCCCATTAGCTAAAGTGGTGCTTCAGGTTAAGAACAGTTTCAAGTTAAGAACGGACCTCCGGAATGAATTAAGTACTTAACCCGAGATACCACTGTAGTATGCTGTGACACACCCGCCCCATGTGAACTTCCCCCTGCTTAAGCTACATCTAATGTATTGAGGAATGATGGTGTTTTATATTTGACTGGCCCTTTCTCTCTCACCCACGGACACCTGCCTCTTTTGTTTTCTTCTTCCTCCAGATCTCCTTTGCTGACTACAATCTGCTTGATCTATTAAATGTGCATTTGGTCCTGGCCCCCGACTGCCTGGCTTCCCTCCCCTTGCTGGCTAGCTATGTGCAGCGGCTCAACGCCCGACCGCTCCTCAAAGCTTTCTTGGAGTCTGATGCCCACAAGCAGCGCCCCATCAATGGGAATGGCAAGCAATGAAATGGATTCCTTCACCAAGTTGCAGCTTTTCTGGTGACCTCTGGGTGCTTTGTAGTTTTGTATACACTAATGTTAATGAAGCGAGTTTCAATAAAGAGTTCTGCACATCTTTGCTTGGTAGGGAAAGTATGGTAACTAAATTCAGCAGAAGCCCACTGCAATCAAGAGGAGATGTGATTAATTTGCTAGAGCCAAGTGGCTTATTATAATTGTTGTAGTTACAATTGTTATTTGTTAAATTTATATCCCATTTCCCCTCCCGAATGAACCCAGGGTAGCCTATATAGTGAAGCCATAAGCTAGGATTTATAGCTCTTGTGGCTTCAGAAGTGCAGCACAAGACAACTAAGGGTGAATATAGCCAAGGTGGTTAAAAAGAAGTAAATGCAAGAGCTCCTGCTTTTAGATCAAGGAGGCTGTGTGTGATTATTCCCCCGCCCCATGCTTTCCCCCTGATCAGAATCGGAGTCCCATAGCTCTGTTCACCCCTTTAAAAGTTATAATAATATATTGTTGGCCACTTCATTTCGATGCACTCTAGCTCTCCACTTCCCACCTTTTGATCTTGGTAATTTCCAGACAGGTAGCCATAATAGTCCTCTAAAAGTTTAGTGGCTCATAAGCTTTAGTGAACTAGATCTCACTTCATCAGATGCATAGGATGTGATCCTCAGTTGTAGGTGTGTGCACATATTGCCATGCCTGAGGCTGAGAGATTTTAGCCTGCGCTGCATTTTGTGACAGCAAGTTGGTAAAATGGCTCACTCCTCAACCAGGTTAGATGTTCTCTGAATCATATTGGGGAAACAGCAGGTGCAAGATCCCATTGGGCCAATGTGATTCAAATCCCTGTTCCGTTACGAAGCTCCCTGGAGTGCTTTAAGCACATCACTTTCCTAGCCTATGGCATAAGTTATAATGAGAATTGTAATGATTTTGTACACTGAAGTCTAAGAATAAAACAAATGGCATTAAATTAGATTCTGTTATACAAAATGGTCTCTTTTGCTGGAAACTTCCTCCTGGCTTGTGCTTAGGGAGGGGGTGGGTGCTTAGGGTAATCTCATCTAGGCTGCCATTTGCTCTAAGCTGAGCCAGGAGGCTTGAAGCAAGATAAGTGAGCTCATTAACTTATTGAGGGTTAAGATGGTTGCTTTGATCCAGAGGTCTGCCTATGCTCAGGGTGCTCTTCTACTCTTATCTCTGGATCATGGAATACTTTCTCTTTCCAGAAACAATAGAGGTTGAGTTAGGTACAGAATTACAGTCACAGGGTCATGATTGCTATCGTGGTATGTGAAGGCTTTCTCCCAATCTTCTGAAATGGTTATCCACCCAGTGGCTGTGTGTGTTTCTCAGCCTTCTATAGAGACATCCAGGCAGAGATTTGTAACTCAGAAAAGTTCCCTTTCAACTTCTGAAGCTGCATAGAGGCTGCTGTGACACCTGTCATCCAGAGTCACATGCTCTTGTTCTTCCCAATGCATTTTGCTGCTGGAGGTAAAAGGCAAGATGGTGTCCCCTCCCCCCAGCCTTCCACATATAGAACTTGGCAGTTGAATCTCAATTCGTTTCTGGCAATGGGACAGCTTTATCCACCTGACGTCCACAGGCTGACTTGTGAAGACAGGCCCCATGATACACACAGCTCAGTCCTCCAACCCCTTTGTTCACTGTTCTCTTGCAGGGTTGCCTGGCATCTGCTGTGCCCACTGTATTCTCAAGTGAATAACTGCAGTGCAGCAACGGTAGCACCAATGTCTTGTGTGAACAGAGCAATTCAGGGGCACATGTAGTGTCTGCTGGAGGGTGTTGTGAACTGCCTCCCTCTGCCTGTAGTCTTGGTCAGGTGCCTTTGCCTACAGTATGTCTATAACATAAGAGGGCAAGCAGATAAGACAGGCGGACCACCTGCCCAGTAATAAACAAATGTTAACGCCTGGGGGGAGGATGAGACTAAAGAGGGTGAGAGTGGCTGGGGACTCTGGAGACTCAACTGGGGGGGCTGCACTTGTCTCCCCCTAACAACCGCTGCTTGAGATGACCACTTTACACTGCCTAATTGAGCATGTTTACATTGCTTTTTTTAAATGAGTGCTGGGAATGAATCTTGCAGCTTTCCCCTACTGCTGTGCTAACCAAGAGGACCCCCTGCAGCCCATTCCAGTGTAATGAGATCATTCTTCTCAGACCAAGAATCAACAGGATCAGAGAGATCAGCTCCGTAATCCTCCTCCTGGCAGCACAACTGCAACAGCTGTTTGAAAATGAGGTAAACTGGCAAAAGCCAGGACATTTGGAAATAGAAGGAAATAGAAGGCTTCGGAGCCGTTCCTTCTCTCCCGGTTAGCCTTTGTCCAAAACATCTGAAGGCAACCAGGTTTCTCTGTGATACTCCCTTGTCACTAAGGAGAAGCTTCTTGCTGTACTGTATTACTGGCTTCTTGTACCCCAAATTTGGTACATGCAATCTTGCTCTGTGTGCATCCTATGAAAGTAGAAATTACTGAAGAATGAGAAGATACAGAAAAGAGTGAATAAAATTATGCTGGTGGAACATTTTCCCCATGGAGGAAAAAAACAATCTAAAATTTCTAAAGTATCTGAAGAAGTGTGTATGCACACAAAAGCTCATACCAATAACAAACTTAGTTGGTCTCTAAGGTGCTACTGGAAGGATTTTTTATAAAGTTTCTAACTCAGAAATGGGAGAGGGAATATAACAAATTCACACAGATAGGTAGAATGTTAGTGTGTTTTTAGTTTATTGCTGATTTCAATTTTTTTGAATGTTTCAAGCACGGTAGTTGTTCTTAACTGTTTTACCAGTATTTTTACTATTTTTTCTCTTTGTAAATCACTTTGAGGTTTTATTTTTACAATCAAGTGGTGTATACATTTTATGAAATAAATATATATACAAAACTATGAACAGTACTGAGAAAAAATATTTGTAATACTCAAAACATGAACTTGGGGATATCCAATGAAATTTGCATTGGGAATACTTGTGCAAATACTTCTTCAAATGATATATAAAGTGCTCTTAACAGATTTATTGCTGTAGTGGGTTTTGATGCATAAAAAATTACAGACTAAATTTGTTGAGGAGGCTGTTATCATAGGTTTTAAAGGGTGTCCCCCTTTAATAACCAGATACTGATGGCAAAAATTGAGAGATGGCTATATTTATTCATTTACCTATATCTTTTTTCTGTCCTGCTTGTGAATTTCCTTCTCCCCCCTTTTCTCTCTCTCTCTCTCTCTCTCTCTCTCTCTCTCTATATATATATCAAAAAAACATGGAAAAGTACAAAAAGAAAAAGAAAAAGAAAGGAAAGATACAGAAAATAATATCCCCAATGCAGTCCCTCCCCCTTCCCTGGAACAACATTGATTATGTAAAGGCAAAGAGTTGCCAAAAGATGTTCACTCCAGAATACTGCTCCATAGACTTGAATATGTTGAAGGCAATAGCCATGCTCTTCCATCATTATATAAGAAAAACATTTGTAGTTTTTTTTACCTTCTAGTGTGCAGTTGCTTGTGAATCTTCTTGAGGTGTCTGATTTTATTTATTCAAGAGTTTTCTAGGCCACCTTACAAGACAATGTCCTTCCCCATGGTTGCTTACATGCATAGCAACAGTGGCTGGTCATAGCCAGAGGTGCTTCATACACATTGTGTGGTTTTCTTCCACGTTATCAACTAAGTGTGTCCAATCCCAGCTCCCTAGAAACCATACCTGTGCTTGTCATGTTTAGAAATTTATTTTTACCAGTGTGCTGAAAACATTTAACCAATATGTTTTAAAATGTAATGTGTAAAGCACCTTTCACAGATGGAAATCCTGGAATGAAAGAGATATTTAGTATAACCCTGAAATTCCAGAAATTACACTATGGGGAGTTCTTGGAGAGGCAGAATTCGTCACTAGAAAGACAAGGGAAGTAGCTGCTGCTTCTTCTGCGATCACCGTAGCCTAATAAATATATATTTTTTGTCCAGTAGCACCTTAGAAGATTGTCTTCCATGAACACGGTCTTAACAGTGAGTCCGCAAGTGACTCTGGAGGCCAATGCGCGACTTCCACAGAGGGGACATAGCAGCCAGTGGTTAGAGACGTTCCTCATCTAGCACTGGATGCTACAGGATTCCTAACAAGTTTAATAAAAGTGGTGCGATCTCTCTACTCAGAGCACTAAAACCGCTGTAACGTTGTAAATCGTGATTCTACTTTTCTTAGTAAACAGGCTTTTTCAAAAGATGCAGGAAGTGCGATATAATACTAAACCCGAACTAAATTTAGAAAGAAATGTAGTGCTGGCAATTTTCCTTATGGCAGAATCTTTGTATACCTTTGCTCATTTATTTTTGAAGCATTTTTTTAGTTCTACATTTCTGCTAAAAAGGTTGATTGAGTCGCCTCAAACGACGCCAAAGGAAACAGCGTCTTCTCGAGCGCCCCTGTTGTCGCTTATTCGGCGCCCGTCGCATCTTGAACGCGGCCTGGATCTTTTTATTTTATTTTATGCAACCTCCATGGTATCAGGTCTCTTGGCTGTCACTGAGAAGTTCCTATAACCGAGGCGCGGGGCACTTTACTTGCTTGGACAGTCGCGGGGCGCTGATGAACTACCACTCCCATCATCCCCTGCGCTCTGACGTGAGGCGAGACCGAGTGCTTCGCTCTTTCTCGTCTCGGGCCGGCTGACATCAACACGTGCCGCCCGAGGCGGTGACGTAGAATCTCCGCGCAAAACAGACGAAGGTGACGGGGTCGGCTAGTGTTGCTAAGTGGGGGACCCCGGCTTCAATAGGCGCTATGTTGGCGGCTCGGCCTCTGGTGCTCCGCGGAGCCTGCGCTCATGCGCGTCTCCTTTCCGCCGCTGCAGCTCCGGAATCGGTGAGTTCTTTCCCCTTCCCTCCGACGGGCTGCGGGGGAGAAAGAGAAGCGCAGACACTGCAGGTGAAGGGGCGGGGAGGAGCCGTGAAGAACAGGTCTTGACAGGTCAGCTGCCGCTTCTTGTTCGCTGTAAGGGCTGAGAGTTGCCGTGCCTCGATTCGGAGCGGGGCTTCGGTTTCTCCTTTTTTCTGCTAGTCTCTCCCCTCCACCCCCCCCCCCCCAGGTTTAGGATGGGCTCCGGGATGGCAAATTTATCAGGATTCAGTCATTTCTCTCTTTCTTGCACAGGCACCTCCCAAAAAAACACAGTTTGGGCCCCTCAAGGATGAGGATCGCATCTTCACGAATCTTTATGGGCGCCATGAGTGGAGGTGAGAACTGAGAAATTGGGTGGTGTGTGTTGCATAATGATGAAAGAGGATTAAGGTGGGGCCGTCAGTTTTTAACATAGCGGAGGAAAGCCAGCACAAAGGGGGGGGGGTGATTAAGTTGGAAAGTTTGCAGGTTGTTGTTGCTTTTAACTGGTAAATTAACTTTTGATTAGATACCAAAAGGATTTTCCAACAGAGCTGCCACATTGTGACTAGGAATTTCTCGAGAGCAGGCATGTCCAACAGGTCAGTCACGATCTACTGGTCAATTGTGGGGTGTTCCTGGTCGATCGTAGATCGCAGTCTCTTGGGAGTTGGACTTGCCTGCTCTAGAGGATATTCTTTGCTGAAGTACTGTACAAATTAATATTATAATTCCAGGTTTCTCTACTTATGTGTTCTCTATACAGGGTCAAGGCTGATGATATAGTCCTCTGATGTTAATGTGTATGCAAAATGGAATTATTTTGGAAAGCTGTTGTTACCCAGTGTTTTTGTCGTTTCTAGGTTGAAAGGGGCTTTGAGCCGAGGTGACTGGTATAAAACCAAGGAAATCCTGCTGAAGGGTGTTGATTGGATCTTGAATGAGATAAAGACTTCAGGTCTGCGAGGCCGTGGGGGGGCTGGTTTCCCCACTGGTCTTAAGTGGAGCTTCATGAATAAACCCCCAGATGGCAGGTGTGTTACAAACTAAAGGCTGATTTCGTACTCAGTACCATGCATTTCTGCTGATGGAGGAACTTGCTCTGGAACAGTGGCAATTGTTTCCACGGTTATCTCAAAAACAGCTTTGGGCTTTCAAGGGTTATTATCCATGCTGGTGTTGGGAATCAGAACTTGGGACTCCTAGCTTCCAGTTCTGTCTCACACCTTCCAAACAGTGTGTCTTAGTTGCTGGGAATGCCCTCCACTACTTTAGAGTCATTTGAGCCTTTGATTTCAAAAGTTACTTTATCTAGAGAGCCTGACTCTACAAAGCAGCAGATGCCAAAGATCAATTCTGGACTTCCAATTCTTGACCACTAAAGAATAGCTCCTGTATTTTGTACAGAGCCAGTTTAGCACATTGGGTGGAATTCTGCACACGGACATAGGAATTTCAGCTTTAAGCATCACTTCAGTAGCTGGTCCTGTTCAGAAAGTCCCTATTTGCCTTCTTAACCTTCCTCACTGGGTGGTTGTGAGGCTAAAACATTTTTTCTTGGTTTCTGACAGATGGGCAGGGTACAAATGTCACAATAAATAAAATATATTAAGTGCATGCACCTAAATATTCTCCGTTTTCCTCAGGTGAATTATTTGAGGTTAAGACCTTAAACTTCTGCCTGCTGTCTGTGTCAGTACTGGGAACTGGATACAGAGTTTGTCTGATTAATTATCTGTCTGTGTAGTATTTAGTTTGAAGCAAAAGAGATTTTTTAGTCTTGAACAAAGGCTTACGCAGAGTATACTCATTGAAATTAATGGACCTAAATTCAAGTCATGTTCATGACTTTCAATCAGCCTGCTTCTGAGTAAGACTTAGTTGAATATCAACCATTGGCTGGTGTATTGATTGCAATGGAAATGATACTTCCTGATGAATGTGTTTTCCTGGGATTCTTAATTTTTGCTGACAGGCAAATTCTCCCTGTGTTTCAGACCCAAGTACTTGGTAGTGAATGCAGATGAGGGGGAGCCAGGAACCTGTAAGGACAGAGAGATCATGCGTCATGACCCCCATAAACTGGTGGAGGGCTGCCTAGTTGCAGGGAGAGCTATGGGAGCCCGAGCTGCCTACATTTATATTCGCGGAGAATTCTATAACGAGGCCTCAAACTTGCAGGTGAGCTGCTACTCTTACCACTGTGCAGTTGTGAGCAGGGTTCTTGTTTTCCCTTGCAAGAACTGCTATGAAAAGTGAGCGAGTTGATTTCCCCCCTTAGCCTTTAGCATCTTGTATGCCTGCTTTTATTTTTTGTGTTGAAAACCAAGGCGGCAACTTTTTAGGGGTGGGTCTTAGCTTACTCTTGCTGTCTCATTAGGTGGCAATCAGGGAGGCCTATGAAGCCGGATTGGTGGGCAAGGATGCTTGTGGCTCTGGCTATGACTTCGATGTCTTTGTGGTAAGAGGAGCAGGTGCCTACATCTGTGGCGAGGAGACAGCACTTATCGAATCCATTGAGGGCAAGCAGGGCAAGCCTCGTCTCAAGCCTCCCTTCCCAGCTGACGTGGGTATGACAACTTAAATGCTCCTTCTGTGGTGGATGGTGTAGATTTGGTGCCCAACCTTGCTGTCAAATTCTCATCTCTGTCAACATATATCTGCCACCCCAGCTCCTTTGGGGGCCTTTGCTATGTCTCTCCTTTGCACATAACATTTCCAAGTGTGACATAAACTATATGCTTTAGCTCAGTGGTTATTAACCCTCTCTGGCTTACAGGCTTCTTTGAGAATCTGATGAAAGCTATGCCCCCCTCCCACATGCACATAAATTTTTTCATACAGTTAATTTTATTGCCGTGGGGGTGGTTCTTTTGTGCATGGTTTATGGAACCCCCTCAAGGTCTTTGGACCTCATGTTAAGAACCCCTGTTCCAGCTGAAATAAGTAAGTTACCTTTATCTTGCTGGATCCCCCCCCCCCCCCGCTTATGTTAGATTTATCTACCACTCTTTATCACAAGATCTCAGGGCGGTTCACAAGATAAAAATACAAGGTAAAAGCACAAAAATAGTTAAAACAAAAACAACAAAATAATAATCCCCTCCCACATTTTATGCATGCCACCCCTGCCACCTGGCTTTTCATCTGAATCTCTAGTACCTATCACTTTCCTTCCCCATTTTCTCTCCCCAGTAGCTAGTCTGAAAAGATTTTTAAAGTCCGTTTTCCCCATTCCGTTTTTAGGAGTGTTTGGTTGCCCTACTACAGTGGCAAATGTGGAAACTGTCGCTGTGGCACCCACCATCTGCCGCCGAGGAGGTACCTGGTTTGCTGGCTTTGGACGTGAGCGCAACTCTGGAACCAAACTCTTCAATATCTCAGGCCATGTCAACACACCCTGTACTGTAGAAGAGGAGATGTCAATACCTCTACGTGATCTGATTGAACGACACGCAGGTGAGAACCAACAGTTCTTAATTTGCCATAAGGAAGAAGCTATCAGCTTCTTTCAAATAACTTGTATTATTGGGGAAGCCTTGTGTCCCCTGTTTTTGTGCGCATCCATGGACCCACACCTGATTGTCTCTTGCCTTCTAACCAGGTGGTGTTAGAGGTGGCTGGGATAACCTGCTTGCTGTAATTCCTGGAGGGTCATCCACCCCCCTCATCCCCAAGTCAGTGTGTGAGACGGTGCCGATGGACTTTGATGGGTTGGTGCAGGCACAGACTGGGCTTGGGACAGCAGCTGTCATTGTCATGGACAAATCGGTAAGGCTAGTCCCTTGGCCCCTACTGCTCTGTAATCCTGCTTCATGAGTCTTCACCTTCTTCTCTTACCTTAGACAGATATAGTTCGAGCCATCGCCCGACTCATTGAATTCTACAAACACGAGAGCTGTGGGCAGTGCACACCATGCCGAGAAGGTGAGTGTTGAAGCAGAAGGTCACCCTGGAGTTCCTCCCCAGATCAGGAATTTGGGACAGTCTATAAATCCAGACCTCTTGGCATATGCAAGCCCTGATTAAAGTGTGGGGAGGAAAACTGATGCTTAAAGATCTCTGGAAAGCAAAACAACTTTCCTAGGATATTGACAACAGGCCTGTAGTTCAGTATGCAAACTTCATTTACTCTTTCTTTTTTTTGGTCCAGCATTGTGCTGTGACTTGATGTATGGTCTGTTTCTTCTCTCTGTGACTACTTATCTTTTCATAAGCATTGGAGTTGCCTCTGATTCTTTTGAAACTGATTCCCTCTGTGCAGGTGTTGACTGGATGAACAAGGTGATGTGGCGTTTTGTGAAAGGCAATGCACAAGTGGCAGAGATTGATGCGCTTTGGGAGATTAGCAAGCAAATTGAGGGCCATACAATCTGTGCCCTGGGAGATGGGGCTGCTTGGCCTGTACAGGTAATTCTCTCAACCTTCTTCTCTTTAGCTTGTGAAGAATGTGCTGAAGAATCTTGTGGTTTTGCTTGAGACAGTATATGCTAGAATCTGGATGTTTAATTGGCAAAGGGATGTATGTATATCTAGAGGTGTGTGTTCTGCTAATTCCTACTTCCTTCTTACAGGGATTGATTCGTCACTTCCGTCCAGAGCTGGAGGAACGGATGAGACAGTACAGTGAATCTAAGGTGCAGCAGGCATCTGGGTAAACACCTAACTGAAGTCACCCCTTTATACATTTGACTGTATAAAAAACGTTCACATGAAGACAGGCCAAGCTCTGCTTTGGCTTGGGCATTGAGAGCAGCGTGCTTCCTTGATTTGTGTCAGATGGGTGACAACCTACTTCAGTTACTGTTCTGCTTTGCTTTCTTAAAACGCACATTATCTATTAAATGGTTGTAACTTACTTCTTGTCTGTTGGGTACTTTTCAAGCATAGGGAAAATAAAGTGGATAGTTGCATGTTTTTTGAATTGTTTTATATTTCTTAAAGTTGTTCAAGGGTTAAAAGGGGGGGCTTCTGCTACTGTATTTGTCAAAAAAGCATCCTTTAGTCAAGGCACTTGGATTTATGTGCACACATCTTCCTGCTGAACACATCCACACCATCTTAAATTCCTCTTTGCATCAAGTACTAGAAAGAGGTGGTGGAATCCTGAGATCATAAAGTGGACTGCATCATTCAGATTGTAGAGGTGGGGTGCTATTTTTGAATTGCACCATTGGAAGGGACCATAAGGGTCATCTAGTCCAATGCCCTGCAATGTAGGAATCTTTCACCCAATGTGGGGCTCAAACCCATGGCCCTGAGAGTGTTTGCTACAAGTAGAAATTGAGCACATCAGTGAGAAATGTTCCAGCCAAGCTCACTGCTTGATGTAAGAGGGCTTTAAAAAAGATAGAAGGGAAAATTCGAAAGTTTTACCTCCCATCTTCATACCTCATTCTGCTGTATTTCTAGACAGCAGTACTTAAGAGCTGCATGTTCCTGAAATAAAACTCCAGTTATCCAGTATGTTGGACTAATAAGGAAGAACCAGGGCTATGTACTCAAACAACATATATTCTCAGTTGTTATGTATGCCTTAGCTTTTGATCAGGTCACCTGTTGCTCCATGCAGATATTCCATTGAGCTATTGAAGTGGGAAGAGTATAGGTGACTTCATTTGGTTTCATTTCCGTAGAAGAAGGGGGGTAGCAGCAAAAAGCCAGGACCCACAATCCTGAGATAAGAAAACGTGGGCTATGTAAAGAAAATGTGTAAATATAATCCTTGGGGTGGCACTGCTTGCAATTTTCAGTATGGCCTAACACAGTTCTAAGTCATAACTTTATTTTTTATATTAAGCCAAAGTGTGTTTAGCAGTGTATGTGGCCATCCTTTTCTCATTCTTACAGCAGCCCTGTAAGGTAGGTTAGAGGGAGAGTTGTCCAATTTTCCCCAGGTAAGCTTATTGCAAAATGGGATTTAGATCCATTTCTCCCTGGCTCACCTAGCATGATTCACTCCACTGCGCTGGCTGTAGTTTCAGCTGTTCAAATTAAGCAGGTTTCAGTTTTTAATGTGTGGGATGCTGTCAGTTTTCGTTTTTAACAGTAAAAAAATTGAAAAGAATAGAATCTATTGTGAGTTACAATGTAATAAATCGATCTGTGCTCAACAGTTCATTGATCCTCACATTTTTATCATAATTCTGCTTTTAAGGATATAGGCATATTTTCAAGTATAGTAAAACAAAAAAGTTTTGATCTTGATACAATCTTATCAAGATTTGGTGCTTTCCTCTCTTGCCTACAGGAAGAAGCGTGAGAGATAAATTCAATAAATAAATTTATGCTTCACTGAAAATGGGAGCGGAATCAAGGATGAGAGGTCTGGCCAGGCTGTGTTTGTCAGCCGTCCGGACCTGACAAGTCTCCAAGCACAGACTAATGTTCCAAGTCTGGGTTTTTGCCAAGTTTTCGGGCTTGCATCCTAAATCGCTTAAGGAAGAGGGTCGGGAATCCTTCGGAGGCAACGGTTGCTTCTTCCTCGGGACCGAAAAACGAAGGGAGAGAGGCGAAGCGGGCGTGCGTGCGTGCCACCGCCTATGTAATAATTCTTTTTATCCGCCCTTATATAAGACCGCGCTTCCCCCGCCTCCCTCCATCCCGAGGACGAGTGAGGGCGGGGAGTCGTCGCGGCCGCCGGCCTCTCAGCCGTGGGCGTGGCTTCCGCGGCCCTCCGCTTTCATTGGCTGATGCGGGCGCCTCCGTCCACCCTCGTCGGCCGGAATTTTCGGCAGGGAAGAAGCGCGTCTTTTCACCGAAGAACGCTCGTCGGCGCGGGGAAAGGTGACCTCCATGTTGTTGCCTGGCGGAAGTGCGCCCCCTTCCTCCTTCGCGGAGAGGAGCGTTTCCGAGCGCCGCCATGTTGGTTGAGGGGACGGGCAGATGGGGAGCGGTGGGAAGTTCCTCCCCGAGCGCTGCCATGGGGCTCTTCCAGGAGCGGGGTCGTTTGGGGGCAGGGGGAGAAGTGGGGCTGCAGCCTTCGCTCTGCTGGGAGCAAAGCAGGCGGTCCGCCGAGGGCTTAAAAGCCGACCTTTTCCTCCCGGACGAGGCACGAACAAACCCCGACCTGCTGCAACGCGCCTCTCCCAGTGCATTTCCCTGCGGTTTTAGTATTTCCAAAATACAGTGGTACCTCAGGTTACATACGCTTCAGGTTACAGACTCCGCTAACCCAGAAATAGTGCTTCAGGTTAAGAACTTTGCTTCAGGATGAGAACAGAAATCGTGCTCCGGCGGCGCGGCAGCAGCGGGAGGCCCCACTAGCTAAAGTGGTCCTTCAGGTTAAGAACAGTTTCAGGTTAAGAACAGAATTCCAGAACGAATTAAGTACTTAACCCGAGGTACCACTGTAAACGCATCGCATGAGGCGGTGGTGAAGCAGAAGTGCTCAGCCTCCATTTTTAAGCAGAGCTTGGATGGTCATCGGTCATGTATGATGTAGTTGGGATTCCTTCATTGGACTATGTGACTCTTGGGGTCCCTTCCGACTCTGCAGTACAGGAATGGGATTCTTCATCTCTCTTCCCCCATAGGCTTTGCCTTCAGAGGAGCGGTGGAGAGGGGGGATGTTGGTGTTGGCAGCATGCCTTTGATGAGGGACCTCATCTAGGCAGTATGGCCCTGGGGACTGGGCCCAGTGACCCCAACCCTTCCTGCTTCGACTCCCAGAGAGATGTCACAAGCAGGCAAAAAGCACATTCCAAGGGGATCTCTCAATACATTTTTGGTTCCTTAAAGATTGCGTGACAACACCTCCACCCCCACCTAAAGCCAGGCAAGTCAAGTTGGCACCTGAGGCAGAAAATCTCACAAGTACCTCCTGTCCTTGCAGTAAAAATGCAATACTAAATCTTGCTTCCATTTGACACCTCAGATCAGCAGCTGGAGGCCACTCTCACTTAGTAAGGTTGCTTCCATACAATTGCCCCCCTCCAGTGCAAGGCTGCTGTCACCACCTACTGTATTTGTGTTTCCCTTCTGGGATGCCCTACCTGCTTGCTTAACACAGAGGATGAGTTGCCTGCAGCTGCCCTGCCCACTTCTACTTGCTCGCTGGGTGTTGCTCCTACCATATGCTGTGGGGTCCTGCTGCATTGCCTGAGAAAGAGGGGAGTGAGTTGGCAGAGAGAGATGTTCGTGCTTCTCTAGGCTGTGCTGTAGTGCCCAGTCTTGCCCATATTGCCTCTTGGGGAGAGAGGGAGAGTAAGAGCTCTTGCCTTTCACCCCCTTGCATGGCAGTGTTGGCAAGCCCCAGTGGGGCCACTAGATAGCAAAGGTGACAGGGTAGAGAAAGGAGCCTCCTCATTTTGTTTGCCAGTGTAGCCCTGCAGACCCATTCCCTATTGCCATACTTCCCAGAGGGAGAAGCCAGGTGACTAATGGGAAACAGCGGTGACTGTTTCTTTCAGCTGCCACTCACCTTTCCACATTCACAGGCAAGTGAGAAGCATCTGGGTAGGAGGAGATGTTTCTGTGCAACATGCAGAGTGTGCTAAACCTGAAGAACAGCTGCTTAGCATTAGTAGGACCTCCAGAGTCAGCCTTGGCCATTCTGATGCCCTCCAAATGTTGGACTACAGTTCCCACTATGAGGGTTGTGATCCAAAAATGTGCTGGCTGAGGCTGATGGGAGTTGTAGTCCAACAATATTCTAAGGGCACAAGGTTGGCAAAGGCTGTCCTGGTGTATGCTGGGTCTCGATAGCTGCCCAGTTGTGCTGACTTCTGGTTCCAGTCCTTCACCCCATATTTGAGCAGCTGGCATTTCAGGGGTGTCTTCAAATTGCAAGTGGATCAGGAGTTTCTAAAAAGAAAGGGTGCCTGGTGCTAAAGTATTTCAAACAGCAGCTTGGCATAGTTGCCACCTTGTCCTGGACACGATGAGAAGGACTTACTGAAAGCTGCAGTTTACCCTGCTAAATTTCTGCATGCCATGCACTTGTTAAAAGTATAGGAGACCTAGGCAAACCTAATGAATATGCCACTTGATTTCAATTCTAGCACATGGGAGAGGTTTTTCCCCCAGAGTGAAAAATTCAGTGCTAATATCTAGTTCTACCTCAGGAAATATATTTTTATTTCATTTTTTGCAAGAATGATCCCTACTGAATCCCTCATTCAGAGACATTTCATTTCAGAGAAATTTCTGTCCTGTTCTTGACTCCTTGACTACAGATCTTTTGTCATAACAGATCGTCTGCAGTAACCATTTTTGCTAGATCTCAATGACTTTGGGCACAGTCAATACTGCCTAAGGCAAGGCTGGCCTAATCATTAGGTGAATATATGTGGCCGTCCAGGGCGGTGCTGCGGTATTACTTATATTTGTGGGTAGCTGCTTGAAAAACCTATAAAAAATCTGTGCTGAAGTGGGAGAGATTGTGGTTTTTTGTTATTGTTTTGCAGCCTTGGATTTTGAAATGATTGCAGTTGGCCTTGGCAGAGATTTGACAGGAAGACACATGGCTTCCACGTCTAAGGACAGTGCTTGTTTTCTGAGTAATACATTTTACTAATTTCCCTCCACCCTCCTGCCCTTTCCCCTTGTACTTTAGCAGACCCTTGTGGATCACAGCCTAACAGTAAAATCATTACTGGACAAAGGAGTATGGGGCGAGTTGATGGTGTGGGAGGACCCATGTGAATATAAAATAACCAACCTCCCTGGGCGCTGTGAAGTTCAGGATTGAGGCAGGACGGTCCCCTTCCTTCTTCTGTGTCCGCTGCTTGTTTCCAAGTCAGCTCCTCCTCTTTCCTCCCTGCAGGGCATTATGCTTCCAACGCTTCGCCACTTCTGCCACAGCAGGCCTCATGCGTCCATAGCCAGCATGGGCCCAGTTCGTAGATACTTATCCTGGGAAAACGAGCAGCGTTGCCGAGGGCAGCTTGAGAAGTCTACCAGCCGATACAGACAAGAAGCTGCGCCAGCCGCTGTTTTGGTGCCCCTGTGCTCTGTGGCTGGGGACCCAGCCA
The DNA here is from genome assembly GCF_964106915.1 of Podarcis gaigeae. Taxonomy (NCBI): domain Eukaryota; kingdom Metazoa; phylum Chordata; class Lepidosauria; order Squamata; family Lacertidae; genus Podarcis; species Podarcis gaigeae. The sequence continues at coordinate 81,735,593 of NC_139678.1, read as the reverse complement.
TCCTGTACACGCTGAGGTCCAGCACCTTGACTGGTGTGCACAAAGGATCTGTCAGGTATTTGGTAGCCCCATACTCTCTTTTTAAAGTAAAATTCCCACCATCCTTTTCGTTTGCTCTTTCCTGGACCTCAGAACCCTCCTGAAGTCCTGGCAATTGCCACAGCATAGCTATTTCCCCTCAAGGCTGCTGGCTCAACCTTTGTTCTGGTCCTGGATTTCCCTTTATAAAAGGATTCTGTTTTGCTCTTGCAGTTTCCCAGGTGGTAAGCGTGACAGCTCTGACCGGGATCCCATTGCCACAGCACTCAGGGAGACTCAGGAAGAGTTGGGCCTGCGGGTAGAGGAGGACTGCGTCTGGGGAATCATGATGCCTATACCTGACAAGGTAATGTCTCTATTTGGGGGTTCTAGAATCTCCAAGGATAAACTTACACTTGGAAAGTTTTTTTTGTTAAGGAGCTGGGACTAATATTCAGAATTCGGGGGGGGGGGGCGTGTTACCTGGAGAAGCAATGATCATGGAGTGATGTGTCAGATGAGAGCGATGAAGGACTTTATTGAGTATTGCTGTGGGCCAGGATGTTCACCCGAGGGGCAGAAAGGTGTTTGGCAAGGGAAAGCATCTGGCTTGCATGAGTATTTATCACTTTGGAGCATGCCTTGCAGCAAAAAAGCAACGGGGATGTCTGGAATTCACTGGTTTTAAACTCTGGTTTCCTTTCAGACAAAAATGATGGTTATGCCTGTGCTAGCCAACTTGGGTCCTCTGGAGCGCCTGACTCTGAAGCCTAATCCCCAAGAGGTGAATGAAAGAGCAAAAGCAGCACAAAGACACCTCCTTGCATGTTCTTTTTACTGGCTGTGTTGCCAGGGAGATGCTTGGGGAAAGCGCAGAAGGGGTGGCTCGCCCTTTTAGGGGTTGAAAATGTCCTTCAGGGGCCACATAGCAAAGTGGGCGTGACGTAAGCAAGAAAATGGGCATTGACAAAATCCCAGAATCCTTACCCTGTAATTAAGAATCTGCGATTTCATTTCCCCCCTAATTCATTAAGAAACAGTAAAAAACACACACTCACATCTACCCCGCATTACTTCCATGGTCAATAACTAATTTATGGTCTTGTAATACAATTTCTGGGACGCAGGTGGCGCTGTGGGTTAAAGCCTCAGCGCCTAGGACTTGCCGATCGAAAGGTCGGCGGTTCGAATCCCTGCGGCGGGGTGCGCTCCCACTGCTCGGTCCCAGCGCCTGCCAACCTAGCAGTTCGAAAGCACCTACGGGTGCAAGTAGATAAATAGGGACCACTTACCAGCGGGAAGGTAAACGGCGTTTCCGTGTGCGGCTCTGGCTCGCCAGAGCAGCGATGTCACGCTGGCCACGTGACCCGGAAGTGTCTCCGGACAGCGCTGGCCCCTGGCCTCTTGAGTGAGATGGGCGCACAACCCCAGAGTCTGTCAAGACTGGCCCGTACGGGCAGGGGTACCTTTACCTTTACCTTTAATACAATTTCATCCTCTTTCCCCCCCAAATTAAGTTCATTGCCTTTGGCGGATAAGTGCCTTTCATCCCTGTCCTCGTTTAAATTCCACACACACACACACACACACACACACACTGCATGTGTGTGTGTGTGTGTGTGTCTGTCTGTCTGTCTGTCTGTCTGTCTGTCTATTCTTCCATTTCTTTCTCATATCAACTACCACCCCACTTTCTCCCTCTACTCATGAGTCCCTCTGGTACTTTACTATCCAAGTTGCAGCAACTGAAACAGCTTGGGATGCTCACAAGTATGTTATTTCTTGTTAATTCCTTCTCTTTACTGCCACTTGCCCTCAGCCATGAAAACTACTGTCCCCACAGCCACCATCACTTCCCAACTCGCTCCTCTGCTGCTCCAACAGTTTCAATGCCTTTGGCTGCTCCTGAAATAAACCGTGAAAGATCGTAGCTTTTCTCATCAACCGAAGCATAACGGTAGCATGTGGTATTGGCAGTAGTGGGGAAACCTGACTGCTCCTGAAGCAGCAGAGTAGTGACTGGTGCTGCTCCAGGAGCTCTGCGAATCCAGAAATAAACACACAGCATTTTTTATTAGCATAGCCATTTTACTTATTTGATTTGTGGGGACTTCTTCCTAGAAACAACACTGGATAATGTGAAACTGGTAACAGGATAGCTGGACAACACAGGTATGGGTAAACCTCATAAAAATAATAAATTGGCAATGTTACAAAAATAATAATTGCGAAAATAATAAATTAGAAAAAAGGAGCTGCCATTTTGAGGGGGGGGTGGCTTTGAGGGGCACAGAAAACGGGCTGCATATGGCCTATGAGCTACCCCTGCTGTTACGTCTTGCTAGGCCCAAAGCATCTGGATGGAAGGCTTCCTGGGAATGAGGGAGTGGATTGTGGTGATTTCCTGGGCAGCTGGGAGTTGGAAAAGGAACCATTGGCTCTGCAGCTAATCTGAGAAATCTGTGCTGCCCCTCCTCACCTATTTTCCCTCTGATTTGCAGGTTGAGGCCGTTTTCACACTGTCTTTTCGCCACTTGCTGCAAGAAGAGAACCAAGGCTACACTAACTTCTGCCACAAGGGTACCTACAGCCACACACTTCCTGTCTTCCTGCATGGTCCTCACCGTGTATGGGGTCTCACAGCCATCTTCACCGAATTAACTCTGGAATTGCTGGTGCCAGGGGCATACCGCAGGCGGACTCATGTGGTGGGCAGACGCTGACCTTGGCTACCAAACTCTGCTCCCCTTTTCTATGTTTGCCAAGGGACTTGGATGCAGGTGGTGCTAATCCCTTTCCTAAGTCACTGGAGTATTTTCAAAACGCAAGTCTGTCCACTCTTGTTCGGCACACGCAAGTCTATCCACTCTTGTTGGCTTGTCCTCCTGCTCCTGGTGCAATTGCATTTCATCGTTAGTGGTCGGGGAACGAATTGCCTAGCCACTTCTGCTAACAGCTGCTGCCAGACTTGTTTATGAATAGACCTTGAATAAACAGACACACTGGGAACTCGGTGCAGGTATTTGTGAATGTGTTGAAGACAGAACACAGCAGTAGGCAGTCAAAAGAGATGTTGGTACTGGACAGTAGCCCAGCTCCATTCAGTAGCACTTTGTTGACAGGTCAAGTTAAACAAGGATTTGCCAAGGATCTTAGGTGTCCATATAATGGCTCAGAACTGTGAACAAATGTTGATCCCTATCTTGTTGTTTATGGTACCCAGGATGCTTGGCTGAAGGATGCCCTCTTACTATTTTTCCACTTTTTTCTAGTACTTGCCTTCACAATATGTTTTCCCCACCTCATGCATATGAGAATTTGTTTGATATTCAAGCAAATTATCTCCATACCCTTTCAGCCATGTCCATTTAACGTGGAAGTTGAGTTTAGGTCGTCCATGTGGATTGAACAAGAATTTCTTGAACTATGTGTACTTCATAATCAAACCGTTTTGTGACTCGCTAACATGCACAGGAATATTTAAACACCTGTTCCATTTTGTACTGGGTTAAATCTGAATTTTGTCTGGGTCACAGGCTGTGTAATTCACTGAGCTCCTGGGTCTTCAAGGCATGGGACATCTTCTCCCCTGGTCCTTCGTACCCCTCTGGATTTGCGAGGTGAGCATGCCCAGCTGCCCAGAAGAGTTGTCATTGAGGGTCAGGGGACAGTTTGTAGGACCAGGGGTCCTAAAAGATGCTTTATCAAGAGGTCATTGGGGGAGCCAAGACTGTGAGGGGAGGAGGCTGAGTTGTTAAATACACAGCTCTCACCCACAATTGAAGAGGATGACTCACAAGCCTTGCCTCCAGCAACTTGAGGGGTGCTTCACATAAGATTGATTTAACCATCTCTACCTAGAACTGATATCCATGAGGAAGCTGTTTCTTGTAAAGTGCCATTAACTAGGAGAGCATATGCCTCTCTGTGATAGTTTACAGATACAGTATATACAGTGGTACCTTGGGTTACATATGCTTCAGGTTACATATGCTTCAGGTTACACACTCCGCTGACCCAGAAATAGTGCTTCAGGTTAAGAACTTTGCTTCAGGATAAGAACAGAAATTGTGCTCCGGCGGTGCGGCGGCAGCAGGAGGCCCCAATAGCTAAAGTGGTGCTTCAGGTTAAGAACAGTTTCAAGTTAAGAATGGACCTCCGGAACGAATTAAGTACTTAATCCGAGGTACCACTGTACTCTTAATTTCAGGGCTTTAAAATATTACTTTCTTCGGTCAATAGGTGGCAGTGCCACCTTAAGAGAACCCAGAAGGTTCTTTGGTGGTTTATCGGCTCCTTAGAGTGCAGTTTGAGGAGGAGACAACCAGGACACCAGTTGCGACAGCTCTGAAGAGAGCAGCCTGCTCCTCCCAGCAACATTTCCCCCTGAGAGGAATGCAAGATTTGACTACCTCCTGCAGAGGGACAGGCAGGCTGGCCTTCCTGTTTGGATGAAATCACTGGGGCAGAAAGTCAGAGGCATGTCTCTGGAGAGCTCAATAACGGGAATCCCCTGCCTGGGCCACGCTTGAAAATTCACTGACTAGTTCCAAGAATGGGCTTCATTTGGTTCACTGGGAAAAACGACAAGCAATCCAATAACTGAAGTTCCACAGGAAAGATCTGTATAGGTTCTTTCAAGCCACCGAATAAAAGGACAGAAAAGGCTATAAACAGATAAATAAATTTCAATGTTTTAGTATTGTTTTCCCTTTTTGAGCCAAGGGAAACCCCATCTTTTAATGCTACAGATTTAAAATGGAAGAAGAGTTATTTCTATATTTCATTACCTCCTACCACTGCTCATAAGCCCCCCCTCTTTATTGTCAACCTTGCCTATCCCTTTTCTCCCCTTTCTTTCGTTCTTGTCCAAATGCCAAAATTAGAAAGGAAACTTTTCAGACTTTGCAGGGGCACGGTTTTAAAAAAATACGTTACACTGTAAAGTGCCATGTATGTCAGTGCCACTATATTAACAATGAGGATGCATTAATATTACATTTTCATTCTTAATAATAGAAAATCATTTTAAGATGTATTAAAATACCTGCTTTTTATCTGCTCATGTTTTCTCAAAATATCAGAAATGGCAAAGATGCATGGAAACTTAGTGCTACTGATGCTACTGTTTAGGGTTTTTTGTGGAACTTTCCATAACATTGGGGTTGCAGTTCCATTTGCTCCAAAATAAATGTATTTGGATCAAGCTGGTATGTTTAGTAGGAGAGAATTGTCATATTGAGCGAAACAGAGTAAGAACAAAGAGTGTATCTATTTATGACTGTGAATCTGCTAAAAAGAATGTTCTAAATAGCAAAATCTATAGTGTCCCTCCTGCTGTTGCTCAGTGCTGGCTCAAGACATTTTGCAGACTGAAGCAGATCCCAAAGAGCAGACCCCGCCCAGTGCAGGCAGTGCTTTAAAAAGTGTTGTGGCAACATTTAGACAGTTCCTGCCTTTATATTCTACCCCCTCATGGTGTTACCTGAGGTGGAAGTCTTCACCCTGCCATATGATAGGGCTGGCTGGCTGAAAACTTTGAGCATCTCAGCACAGCTATTGTGTAGGAAAAAATGAAGAAAGTGCTTGTGTGCTGTGCCTTCTGACACATCTTGGCACAACTGCTGCTTGCAAGAAAGTGCTTGCCTTATAAGTCACAGGAATCCATAGGTGCAAACACAGCAAGTATTTACTTTCTCAAATTCTGCTTATTCAGAAGAGCAGCAAGGAGGCTGTCAGCTACAGCATGGAGTGGAACTGACATTATATCCCTGAAGCATTTAAAAGCTTGCACATAACACATTCCTTGAAGAAGGGGGGGATTTGGGATAATTTACGCTATAGAACTACTTGGATCGATTCCACCTGCCCTTTAAGAAACATTCCACACATTTTTTTCCTCACAAAGAAGCTGTCTGATGAATTGTTAGGTGTTTTGTTAAGCTTGTGTGTATGGAGTTCTTTTGTTAATTTGGGTGGGTTTTTTTAAATGTTTCAGCAGAAGGATTTTAGCGTCAGGCAGTGACACTGGAATACTGTGAGATTAAACTGACAATAATCCTCCAGTGAGGAAGATTGAATGGTGCAAGTTGACAAAACATATTGCTTAATTACTTTATCTATGCAGGTATCTCTCTCGCTCTCTCTCTCTCTCTCTCTCTCTCTCTCACACACACACACACACACACACACACACACGTGTGCTAATAGCAAACTTATTCTCCAAACTCATTTAAGTAGCCAAAATAGCAGCACACCAGAGGGACGCATTAGTTATGCCCATTGTGAACCCCAAGGTTTGTAGAATATATTCCAGGAAAGAGGGCACGCTGTGTGTGTGTTGGAGGGGGGATGCTCCCAGACCCCTCAGAGGTAAATGCTGCCTTCAAGTCTTTATGCTTGTCTTTGTAATGAGAGCTAGATATTTGCTGTTTAGAAATGACAGCTGGGATTCTCAATAATTTGATAGTTGTACTTGAATGGTGCTCTGGAAGCCAGCTTCCATTATTGTGGTTTTGTGACATTATCACAAAATACACTAATGTCCCAGATGTTATTGGGGTGGGTCTGACTAGCCCCTGCACTGCGATTACAGAGTTATAGACTTGCATGGTTCTTGGAAGTCCTTCACTTTGTTTGGTTCCCTACCTTAATTGGGTATGAGCTTCTCCTTCCTTGGACTCCTCCCCAGACTAGACCCCGACTCCTCATTTTTTAACAACTCTCCAAGTGTTGTATATCTATAACTGGCCCTGAGTAGCACCATCGCTTGCAAGTAAGGGCTAGTCATCCGCTGAGCAAGCCACCTGCCATTACATTTACAGAGCCAGCCTTTTAGGGAACCTATTTCTGGAATTCACAGCTGAAGCTTACCAGTTGGAATATCTCTCTTTCTTTCATGTTACCCTGGTACAACACCATTTAGCAGTGGCTAGCAGCAGAAAGCAAAGTCTTGTCTATTAATCTAAAGCTTTCCATCACAAAGGATTATTGTGACTGTGGGTGGCGGATCTTGAATAGGATGATGGGCTTTAATTTCACACAAAGCATTCCTTAAAAACTGTTGCCGGATAAAAGGAAGGAGTATGTGATAAACTCTACAGAATATTCCTCATACACACAGGTATTATATCTTATTATTTCTATAGGGTTTATTATTTCTATTTTCTACTGAGGGCTGCATTCCCTTGGGGATAGTATGGCAGGCACCATATGTTAGTGGGGCCAGAGTTTACAGAAGGCTACCCCACTTCCCTGCCTTTCCCCTCTCTCTAGATTCCCCTCACCATAGATCACTACAACCCCCCCAACTTTGTAGCAGTTACACCAACCCTCCACCTTTGTCTCACATAAAATGTGGAACAAGAAGTGATACCTGGAGGGGTGGTCCGGGGGGCATGAAGGGGTCTGTGCAGCATCTGGAGGGCCTAGGTGATTAATAGTGGGGTTAATTTATCCAAATTCAATATGGCAGCCAATGTGGATGTTCTGTATTCTAATAAAACAGACATTTTTCTGTAACCAGACCTTTGGTTGAGTCTATGGCCTTTTAAAGGTGTTTGTGGAAGGGGGTTATTGGTTTTGTTTTGTTTTGTATTTTGTGTTCTCATGTTGCATTTTTATGTTTTGAACCACTCTGTGATCTGCGGATGGAGGGTGGTATACTGCTACTACTACTACTACTACTACTACTACTACTACTACTACTAGTGCTAAAATGGCAGGCAGACATTACTGTGTACCCTAAACATGCTTTCTAAGAGAGTATGGACACACTTGTAACACCATATATGGGTTACTATATGAGAACAGTCTGTGTGTGCACATTATAATATTGCAGCCCATCAAGCAAGCTTAAAACATAATTTTGCCCCATTCCCCAGCTTCTAGTCAAAATAGTTTGCCTCCTTCTGGTCTGGGAAGTTTACCATATTTTATAAGGGGTCTTATTTCTAAGTCCACTGTCTCTTAAAGCCAGGCAATTTATGACTCCACTGAGCAAAATTCTTCCTTGTCTGCATTATGTAATTTTAATCTGGGAAGCATCCTGTGGGATTAGTGGGGCTAGTTCTATTTAAATTTATGTATTCTGCTGAATCAGGAACTATTTATCATTTTATTTAGCTAGATCAAATGTTCATAATAATCTCTCTGAGAAACTCTAGCCAATTTTTAATACTTAATGCTCTTTAACAGTTTGACATTTTTATTCTATCTTTGGCTGCCTTCAGGCTAGACCCCTGGGCTCCCGCTGGGATTTTCTTCTTTCTGCTGGGACAGTACAACTCCTGTTCTTAGGCCTGCAGCCATGCTGGAAGCTGTGTTTCAAAAAAGCAGGACACTTTTACGGCTAGATAAGCAGCCAGAATTCCTATCCCGAATTAGGTTGTTCATATTCTGGGACACAGGAAGGCAGAGTGTGTGGCATTTATGCCTCAAATGAGGGGGAAAAACATTATGCTGGAGAATTTTATTCCTTTAAGTTGTTTTAAAGTCACATACAAATTTCTATATATTGGGGCTCAAGACCTGGGTTAGGGGCCTTTCACACAACTCCAAGTCATGCCGATGATTATCTAAACCCATTCCAGTGGGTTCAGGTCTGGTTTTGAGCATGAAATGGCCTTTGGTCACCCTTTAATGGGATGGCCTTTATTGGGAGAGGAACAGGAAGTGCAACAGGAAGTTGATTCTGGTGCTGTTGTTTTATGGGGTCTTGGTGCTTGCCTGCTTCCACCATGCTCAGTGTGCATATTTGCAAACAGATGTCGCAAGAACACCTCCAATACTCTCTACTCATGAGGAAGGAGATTGTGGCTTAACCTGCATCTAACTACCCCTTGCGGGAAATGGAGAACTGTATGTGCAGCACAGCTAAATATCGCTTCTAAATGTGGCAAACCCCCCCACACACTATGTGTAGGGATCCACCTGCTCATTCTCCTGAGCAGAACGCTGGACATCTGCCCCAAAGTCCTTCACTGATGGGACCAGAGGCACTTCTCTAATCAGGTAGCCATTTTGCATTAATGGAAACCAGCACTCTATATTACCCTCCCTCAGCAACACCATATCGTTTTGTGAACCTGCTGGTGTTAATTCTTGTGAGGTGTTGTGTGTGCTCTCTCTGCCTCTCCCAACAACCCAATTTTCAGTCCCCTACTCGCAAAATTGTGATGAACTGAAAAACATGGTTATCCCTCACCAGCAGCAAGAATGCCTACCTTCCCCACCAATATATTGCGCTGCTGCTGCTGAAAACAATGACAACGGGCTTGTGGGAGTAATAGACCAAAATGCACATGGGAATGTTTTGACTGATTTTCGTCACAGATAATTTCTCCACAGAGCAAAGCATGTATAAATTCAGTGGTGGCTGAATCTCTGTGGCACACATTGGGATTTGTTAGGGTGGAAGGCAGGGCGCCGGAGCCACTGATAGTCAGAGCCAACTAATTTTAACTGCAGTGGAAATTTAAGTAGGGAAATGAATGATTGCCACTAGTCCTGCCCTCCATCCATACTGCTTCTAGGCGACCTTTTGCTGTTACCACATTTGTGAACAAGTGGCATAATAAGCATGTTGTGCACAGGGAAGCAAATATGGACACACCATTTCAAGGAAAGAGATTTAGGTGTTTGGATTCCTTCATAATCCAAATCCATATGCACACAGTTGCTCATGAAGTAACAACCAAAGGTCTCAGATAGCTCCAACTTTGCTGGCTGTTTGTGGTTGAGTTGCGAGTCAAACGTAGCATTTCCTAACCAAGTAACTTAGCCTTTGGCCAGTGGATCACATCAGCACTCAATAAATCAGCGGGCAGGGAAATGGAATAAATAACTTCCAGATTATATTTCAGCCTTCTGTAAGAAAAGGTGTGCCATATTTCACATTAGGAAATGTGTGGTTTTGAACAGCTTCACACATTGTTTTTGAATTAACTTGGCTAAAAGACACAATTGAGAGGGTGGTGGAGCAGATATGAAGTGTGTCATGATTCAGTCTTACGCCAGCACTTAAAATGGTTCCACATGGCACTGAGGCTTCCAGCAGATAACCCAAAGCAATCTGGGCCACAGATCAGAGAGGCCTGAAGCGGAAGGGCCTGGCTTTGTACTAACAGAAGACAAAACAGTTAAAGCTGTCTGCATACAACGTGCAATGAAGCAAGGAGAAATATTAAGCATATATTTGAAGCAATTTCCCCAGAATCTCTGTGAAGAACAAAATGTATCATTTTCAAGCACCAGGCAGAAGTGGGGAATGTCAGGCCCAGGGACCCAACGTGGCCCTCCAGGCCTCTCTGTCTGGCCCTTGGGACTCTCCGAGGCTGTTTCTCCTCCCCAGGCCACAGCCCTCATTGGCCCTGCTGCTTCATACTTCCTCCAAATCTTTGGACTCCATGGAATGTGTCCTTGACTGTAGTAGAAGAAGAGTTTGGATTTGATATCCCACTTTATCACTACCCTACGGAGTCTCAAAGTGGCTAACATTCTCCTTTCCCTTCCTCCCCCACAACAAACACTCTGTGAGGTGAGTGGGGCTGAGAGACTTCAAAGAAGTGTGACTAGCCCAAGGTTACCCAGCAGCTGCATGTGGAGGAGCGGAGACGCGAACCCGGTTCCCCAGATTACGAGACTACCACTCTTAACCACTACACCACACTGGCTCTCTAGTAATGCTTCTTGTTGGCCTGGACGGAGAGGGGTACATGTAGGACCCTCTGACTTGTGTGTGGCTGGACAGGTGCCTAGTGTACAAAGGTAAGGATCATATCTGTTGCCCTGCCCACCACCGGCATGTGCCCCCCTCCCAAGGTTGCCCCTAGAGAATGTAGCTCTTGGGCTGAAATAATTCCTCCACCCCTGGGATAGAGAGATATTAGAGTTGTGGGTCCAGATGGCTGGGTCTTATGTTCCACATTCCAGAGCAAGTATTGAGATGCTTGAAGTGAAAGGCAATTATTCCAGGGCTGTGCATGTTAGTACTACCCATGTCGTGCCTTATGGTGTAAGCAGCTGTTTTCACTAGATAAATTAATATGCGTTTGCTGTATATGGGCATAGGCAATAACTGCTGCTTATGTCAGCCATTTTTATACATGACAAATATGAGTTTACATCAACATACCTGGGATAAGGAGAGTGCAGCATGAGGTATATTTTCAACATTTGGAACTCAAACCAACCTAACTCCAGTTCTAATTTTGAGTGTTTTTGTTTTAAGGCATTTCAGAGCAGCAGGTTACTTCTGATTCAACAATCTTTCATTCTTTATATTTAGGCAACACAACACCAAATAGGCCTAATCAGCATTGAAGGTCTTAAAGCATTAAAGAGGAAATGGACTCCAGATGTGATATAGGGAGTGCTGGATCAGCAGGGACACAAATATAAAGAAGTAGATGATCTCAGCCATTGTCTTTAGCTTTCCACTATTCTGAGGCTGCCAGTTTCATTATGGATAAAATGGTGGGTGGGTGGGTGGAAAGTTTCCAGCTTCATGTTACCTCTTTGTCTGTTCAGGTGTTAGAGGCACCAGGAGAGAGCAAGACCTCTGCTCTATGGTAATTTGAGGTTTGCACTAGATTAGCCAGTTACCTCTTACTTTAAACTGTCAACCCTTATTCTAGAGCATCACAATAATATAAAGTGTAACAGAAGAGGCCGTGGCTCCAAAAGGACCTCCCAGCAACCCCCATAGTCCTATTGTCAACTAATATACTTATTCCAGTCCAGGAATGGAGAGCCTGTGGCCCTCCAGATGTTTCATGACTAGTGGGCAAGGAAGATAATGGGAATTGCAGTTCAGCAACACCTGGATGACCACAAGTTTCCGATCCTTCTTGTGCCAGATCCAAGGGGCAAACAGGTTGTTTAAATTGTGGATAACTTTATGCTGGTACTGGCTATCTGTCCATGTGTTTGCATTCTCTTCTCCACCATCTTTTCTTCTTATTTCTTCCCTGTATTAGGAATTGATTAAAATTAAATGGCTGTCTCTATTACAAAACCTCAAAACATGTGCCTTTTCAATGTGGTGTGCAGGGCTCCCCTTGTATTTGATCCGCACAACAACCCTGCGATGTAGGTTGGGCAGAAATACATTGACTGGTCCAACATTCCCCTGTGAGCTTAATGGCTGAGCAAGGATTTGAACCCTGGTCTTCCATGTCCTGAGCTTTCATCAATATTGAAAGAAGTGCAAAATAGCATAGAATTCTATAAGCAGCATCTATCCATTGTTTAAAAGAAAAAAGACATCTTTCATATTTTCTCCTCATTTCCTAATGACCCCAAGGAGTGTCAGATTATCAACAAGTTTTCTCTTAATATCCAGATCCCCAATTAATCAACTGAAAGTTTAATTTATCCAGTGGCGTAGCGTGGGTTGTCAGCACCCGGGGCAAGGCAAGTATTTTGCACCCCCTAACCCGTGGATTTGCGCCCCCTAACCCTAACCCCCAGATGTTGCGCCCGGTGCGGCCGGCCCCCCTGCACCCCCCACGCTACGCCACTGAATGTATCTACCAGTTATTGCTGGCGAACCTGATGTGATCCTTTGCAAAAATGTGCATCCATATTCTGATGCTGTGTTTTATTGTTTGTTTTTGTAAAGGTAAGCAGATATTTTTATACAGTATGTCATCACTTATTGTAGGTAGCTTCGTCTTTGCTGTTGCTAGTTACTGCTCATTGGCAAAATGAAAGCTGTCATGTTGCCTCTGTAAGTCACAGTTACTTTCTTGGATCACTTCAAATAACCTATAATGTCAAGCTAACAGCTCCAGCTAATAGTTACATGATAATCTGTAATCTAGAGGAGAGTGACATAGATGGTGAGGAGCCTGGACACAAAGTCCTAGGAGAAGAGGCTGAGAATAGCCTAGAGAGGAGATAATTAAGAGGTGATATGATAGCTGTCTTCAGTTGCTTGAAGGGCTGTCACAAAAATAATGGAGCAAATACGTTTTCTCTTGCTCCAGAGGATAGAACCCAAGCCAATGAGTTAAAAAATAAATAAAGAAAAGGAGATTTAGCCTGTGTACACATTTCCAGCTTAAAATGCAGCTAGTAGGTCATTCTTCTTCTCAGTTCAGATCGAATCTGGTTTGGAGGGAAATGCATCAAAACACAGTATTCCTTAAGTGACAGGATAGATATGGAATGTGGCTAATGTGTGTATGCTGCTTTTCAAACCAGCAGTGGGAGTGTACTGGAAGCAGAGTAAATGGGAGTGTGTATACAACCTTAGACTAAACATTAGGAAGAACTTATTGACATTACCAGATATTGGATAACAAGGGAGAGGACTGCCTCAGTCTCTCCTTTCTTAGAGGTTCTAACACTAGCCCTGCTCCCTAGTGTAGGTGAATTACCTTGTCCTGGCCTTGCCTCCTGGCCTCTTGCCTCAGTGCCAACACAGTTTTCTCATTCCTCTTCCTCCTCTGTTATTCTGGGCTCATCACTATATAGTGGAGTGCATGTGCACAGTACCTCCAAGAAACATGGTGGCTGGGCCATAGGAATGGCAGCCACCAGGAAAGTGGGGTATGATGAAGAGACAGTGACTTGATGGGCTAAGCTGCAGGCCACCTCTTGAGGATATCCAGTAATCAGTGGATACAAAGCACAAACCAGAGATGGATTAACACAGCTGAGGCTGGAATCCAATGCACACTTACATGAGTAAAATTTTTATAAAATTGGAACTAAAGTCATACATAAGCTAAAGCTATGCATTCTATTGCAACCAATGCAACTGTCAAATATGTCAGCTTTGGAAAATGCATTAATTGGCTTCATTTACATGTTCTTATAAGCCAGGGTCTTATGGTGTACTGCGAGTTACTGTGCTCAATTGCTCCCGCTTCGATTGTCACTAGGTGCAAATGGAATAAATAAACCAGGAAAATGTAATGAAGTTTGGTTTCCTGTTACATCTGAATCCAGGATCATGGTTTGTTGCTCAAAAATAAGCCAGGATCTGTTAGCCAATAACAAACTATGGCTTAAGGCCGACTGGTGATCTTGGCTTGTTAGGGAGAAACAAATTAAAGTCCTGGGTTCAGATATAACAGGAAGCCAAGTTTAATTGTGGATTCCTGGTTTATTTCTCCTGCTTGCACCAAAGGTGGAAGTGATGGGGTGGTGCACATCAGCACATCATGCACAATAAACCAGAAGCCATGGCTTATCGTGACATGTGCACGTGGCAATGGTCAGTCTATGGTAAAAGCTTGCCAGGTTCAGCTAGCTGATCCGATTTCCCACTGACATTTTACAGATACAGCAAGAAAGTGGGTAGGATTTATTTATACACACAGCTGTAAGGCAGAACTAACCGATATTGTGCCAGAAGTTTGTAAACTCAATGGATGATGCACTTAGAAAATATTTTTCCTATTTACTTTCCCATGAAACTGTTATTTTAGCTGTCTTTTTATATTTGCAGAAGTGTTTATTTTCAACAGAAGTTAATGAGTCACAGGAGCAAGGAGAGGAAACAGTTGGTAGCTAATTGCTAAGTGCAAATGTCATCTGAGCATGCATATTTTGAGGCTGAATGAAGGGATACAATCATAACAGATGAGCTACCTTCAAATTCTTATATATTCCAAGCCAGGAAAAGGATTTATGAGTTAGGTTAGCCCAAACAGATGCTCATCCGTCATGCAGGCTATAGAAGTGAACTTGAGTTCTTGAAGCTGATATGGAATGATCCATTAAAGTTTCCAATAATGGTCTACTTAAGATATTAGGCTAGTTTTATTCCACTGCAGCTCCTGTCAGTATCAGAGGGGCTACAGCTGAGCTATTGCACAGATGGGTAGGCCTGCTGTGATGGTACTTCACAAGCCTTGCCTCAGAAAATTTAATACTTGGCTTGACTGCATACCTTGGGCCTAAACGACTGTGACTGGGAAAGAATTACTTCCCAGGTCTTACAGGCTGGTGACGCTACTGAAGTTTTGCTTCCCACTTCAAGGCATCCCTCTGTCTAATAACAAACTCAGGGTAAGTGCCAACTGAAAAGCAGTCCAAACAGAAGGGTTGTGGGCAGTTGTACTGATTCAAAGAACTAATCTGGTTGAGATATGTTGAGCTTTACAAGATGGCTTTTGTGTCTCTGTCAGATTCTAGTCATGGCAGCAGGGTTGTAGGTTCTGGAAGAGCTTCTTTAGTTCAGAGCTTGGGAAACACAGGAGAGCATGAGTGGGGTTCCAGTTCTGACCTGTTCTCATTCATTGGGCTGTGGTGTGAAAGGAAAGCCTGTCTTCATTAGAAGTGATCCAGTGGATAATGGTACCAAGATACAACATTCCTTTTTAAAAATGGGAAACAGTGGCCCTATTCTGGCTTAAAGCCTTTTACAAGGCTTTATACGGCACCTCTTTATACGGAACAGCTATACAACAATGGTTCAAAACTTCTCCCACTATTGGATGGTACTCCATCAAATCATTCACTTCATAAGTAGCACAGACATTTGCAAACAAGGCACAAAGTCATTAACCATGTTTGAAAATGTTTTATATACAACAGACCCTAGGAGCAAAGGTTTAATTTCTTTAATTTGTAAAGCTATTGTAAACTTTTCAACATCAAAATCCTCCCATTTGCAGACTAGATGGGAAAGACATTTGTGGGAAGAGAATGATGATGTTTTGTGTGGAAGAATGTGGCCCACAAATCCTTTTCAAGCTTGTGTGCAAGAAACTACCTTAAAGCTACAGAGCGTACCTGCATTCCACACAGCTAAATAGACAAGAATACCTCTCCACAAAATACATTCTCCACAATGCTGGAGAAACTATGGGAATGAAGGAACATGTGGTGAGAAAGCCTACTAATTAAAAACTTTGGGTTAAAAATATTTCAGGAAATGGAACAAATTACATTTCATTTGATTACTTCACATCCCCAAATGGCACTACTTTCAATATTTGCAGATGAAGCACAAGATGTTAGGGACAGAGACTTAATTATGCATCTTATAACGGCAACATGTCTTGCTGTTGCTAAGCACCAAGAGCAAGAGGACATTGAATGCATACTTATATGAAATTTGGTATGCTTATGTTTGGGACTTAACCTTGATGGAAAAGTTGAGTACAGTGGTACCTCGGGTTAAGTACTTAATTCGTTACGGAGGTCCGTTCTTAACCTGAAACTGTTCTTAACCTGAAGCACCAGTTCAGCTAATGGGGCCTCCTGCTGCCACCACGCCACCGGAACCCGATTTCTGTTCTTATCCTGAAGCAAAGTTCTTAACCTGAAGCACTATTTCTGGGTTAGCGGAGTGTGTAACCTGAAGCATATGTAACCTGAAGCGTATGTAACCCAAGGTACCACTGTACAATAAAGAAGACAACATGAGAATCTACAAAACCTTTACAAAACGTGGTCCATTTTTATTTCATTTGCAGCAAAAAAAATCCAACCAACCAAAAAAACACCCATGTGTATAAACCACCCAAGATGCATGGGAACCTGTGAAATGACACTTTTAAAATTGGCACATTAATATTTTATTTTCTTATTACTAATACAACTGGATGCAGTTGGTGTTGTTATGGGGCATGACAGGAGGGAACTGTAATTTATTGTATATTTGCTCCTATATTCAAAATCAATAAGCAAAGCATAAAGCTTTTGCAAAAAGGCCAGTAGAACAGATTGGGCGAATTTTCACCAGAAGTTCCATATCTAGGGTGCCAGCACTGAAAAGGCCCTGTTTCTGGTGACAACCAATCTTGCCTCAGTTGGTACCACAAATGTAAAATTGACAAAGGCCTCAGCCTGATCTTGGAGAAAAATAGAACAACTACTTAGAATACCTATATAAAATATATATTAAAAGATGGGACTTCTGGGGAATGGGGCAGGACATCTGGTAAAAAGGAGAGAGGGCCACCTGTAGCTTTTTATGACATAAAGTAGGTATGTTATTCTTCTTGGTAATAATCAAGTAACTCGAGTCTTGTTTTTATATTGAAATTATACTATTAGCAGTATAGTACAGGTTTCTATAATGTTTGCACCTTTCCCCTGTGATAACACCTAGGGGCTTCTAGCCTCCCAGGCTCCAGTTCCAAAAGCATGGAACTCATTTTGATTATTTTGTTCAGGGTGAAACTGTAACCAGTATTTCAGCCCTGTTCCCTGCACTGCTGTTGCTGTCCTCATCTCCTCTCCTTTATTGCATTTGCACTAAAATGAGAAGCTGCCCTGTGCTAGAGAGCTGTCCCACCTGTAAACTTTTGGGCATCCCAGTCTGCTCTTCACCACAATAGCTGTGGTGAGGTAGGCATAGATTGAGGGTGCTTTCTTCTAAGGTGGGCTTCTTTCACCCAGTTTATATTTAGATTCATGAAAAGGGTTCTTCATACACCCTTTATAGCATTTGTACATCTGAAAATAAATGCAATCCCTCCTTTGTTGCAAGAAAGAAGAGGAAGAAAACACAATAGCCCTTATTTAATGGTCCTGATGCTTCTCCCTTGAGTTTCAAGTTCGTGTATAAATCACAGCCAATGAAAACAAACAGCAGGGCAAGACAGAAAAACAAGGTTAAGCAGGGAATGCCTGAGAAACAGACAGAGTTAGCCTGCCAGCACTGCAGGGGAGGATCTGGAGACAAGCAGCATCTATTCCTGTCTCCCTCCTGCCCCTAAAGCACACAGCAGGGTCCTGGTGGTCCTTGGTGCTTCAAGTTATTAATATAACTTTTTATAAAAGAGTATTGTAATTAACCACCAACATAGCAAGCCGCCTGGGGTTATGATCTGTGACTTTCTCAGAGCATATACATTACTTAGCACAACAACAGCAGGATTCTGATCAGAGTTTCTGAGTAGTGTGATAAATTGGTTTTAAATAATCATATTTGCTATGTGTAAAAAGTAATAATTCTGAAGCTGGTGTTTGCCAATTCAACTTATCTGTAATTTATTTTCTTGAGGACTTCCTTGACATGCTGCCCAGATAACTGGTGTCCATATCAAAGTTCAATCGATACCTTATCAACACATTTCCTAAATGTTATTCACATACATTATCTCTGCAATCCTTACTACAGTGTTGCAAGGTAGGTAATATTACCTTGGATCACAGATAGGGGAAGGGATGAGGCATAGTGGCTTCCTTAAACACCAAGAGCTAGCCCTAAAGTCATTTTGTTGGGCAGGGGTCAGCAACCTTTTTCAGCCGTGGGCCGGTCCACCATCCCTCAGACCATGTGGTAGGCCAGACTATATTTTGGAAAGAAAAAAAGAACAAATTCCTATGCCCCACAAATAACACAGAGATGCATTTTAAATAAAATTCTACTTACATTCTACTCATGTAAAAACACGCTGATTCTTGGACCGTTCATGGGCTGGATTGAGAAGGCGATTGGGCCGCATCCGCCCTGGGCCTTAGGTTGCCTACCCCTGTTGTTGTCTAAGACAAAGGAAAAGATCTTGACCCTCACAGTTCCACAAACAATATTCAACTGGACTGACAGTTGAGTCTTACTTCAAAACTGATGCTAATACAGTATCTCCAACCTTTACTGAGAATGTACTCTATGTGATTTCATGCTGCTGGATGGCTATTGGTACATTCATCCAGAATCTTGTCAGTCCCAGAAAATGAAACAGTAGCAAAGAGCACAATCTCTAACATTTGAACTGCGTGAGATGACGGCTTCAGAAAATGGGAAAACTCATTCTGTAGCACGTTATTTCATGCCGAATCCCATGCATGGCGTGAAATCATTTGTGTATGACCTCTTCTTTCTTCAAACAGCCATTTGCACCAGTTAGCACTACAGCAGCTGAGCTCAGTGTCTTTACTTGGGACCTTTGCAGTTGTTTGATTCAGAGATTAGTAACAGAACCTGTTGTGAGAGGGTTGAACTCTGCTTGAAGGAACAGGTATATAGTCTGGGGGTTACTCTGAGGTCCAACTCTGTCATCAGAGGCACATGTGTTGTTTGCAGTGCAGAGTGCCTTTGGCTAGTGTTGTCTGGTCCACCAGCTGCTACCATCCCTGGATAGGAATTTGGCCACAGTAATTCACAGTCACTCAGTTTCAGAAAATGTACTATACTCTTTGGGGATGTGGCCTTAAAGAGGATGTGAACATTTCAGCTAGTGCAAAATATTGAGCTATACAGCTACTGAACAGGGTAGCTAGATGGAGCCTTAAAACACCAGTTCTTGTTTACGGCAGCCCTGTTTAGGGAAGTTTTTTTATGACTGATGTTTTAATGTATTTTTAATCTTTTGTTGGAAGCCGCCCAGAGTGGCTAGGTGAACCCAGCCAGATGGACAGGGTAGAAATAATATAGTTATCTTGCGGAACTGCATTGAATTACAATACACTTATGGGCAAAATTCTTGTTATTGTCAATAATTTATAAAGCTTAGAATTACTTAGGACCTAACTACCTGAAGGAGCATCTCTCACTATGTGCTCCTGCCTGGATGCTAAGATCTGCTAGGGAGGCCCACCACAAGGTATCATAAATTTATAAAAAGTAAAAGAGGGCCTTCTCTGTGGTGGCACCTGATTATGGAACTCCACCATCACCCAAATTTGACTGGTACCAGCTTTGTTGTCATTCATCCAATCAGATAAAAACATTTCCCCAAGCCTTTGGTCATTTTTAATGTTTGGATGTCATTTTAGTGTGATCTACAGTGTCTGGTGTTTTTTGTTTTTATTGCAAGTAGTATTCATTTTTATATGGTTTTATTCTTCCAGCCTGGAGATCTCAGGCATTGTAAGCTGGACCCCTCCAGGCAACCTGTGTGTTCAAAGCTGACACGGGGGTTAGATTATGGGCTTCTCCAACGACTTATTTATTGAACATTTATCCTGATTTGCTTGTACAAAGCTTATGCAGAGGTTAGATTATATTCACAATTCATTCTTATTTGTTTGCAGGGCAGTTATATGACATTGATCATTCATCTTGATTAGCTAGTGGGGTGATTTGCTTGGATTGTGTGCTTTAACTGTGCTTTAAAGGTGTGCACGTAGCTGGAGACAGAGGCCTTTAATCCACTTTAAATGCACAGACCTGTAGTTCTGGTATGCATTTGAACCAAACTTACAAAATAATGTTGGTCTGGAGGCATCCTAAAAATAAACAAGTGAGCATAGAAATAAATGTTTGAATGAATGAATGAATGAATGAAAAAATAAATGTGCAGTCAAATAATAAGGTAGACGTGGTTGATGAAAAATATATCAAATTCTCCTCCCCCAATGGTGGTGGGTTACCATTAGCAACTCCCCTGCTTGGAATTGCTTGCTACCTCTCCCCCCTGGCAATACCATTTACATCTGAATAGCTAAGGATTAGGTATCAATTGTCCCCAGGTGCCTGTGTTCTTTCTTCAGCTAAGGCTGCAACCACCAGAGCCTACCTCGTTCACATTCTTTCACATTTTTCTTCATTAGTTGCTCTTTGTTGGCCAAGTGTGGCAGGCATCACAATTTTTGTTGTGCTTTGTTTACAGCACATAGGGGCTTCTCTTTCTCCCATTATAACTGGTCTGAAAATAGATCTCCAGTAGTGAAAATGGCTGAATCTACTGCTCAGTCTGTAGAAGCAATTAAAAGAAGGAAAGAAAATTCATAAGAGAGAAGAGCCTGGGACAAAATCTAAGGAAGAAGTGTGGTTCAAGAGCCAGGGCAGAAAATGTTCTGAAACATTTGCTAGCATAAAGAATATTACATATGAATATTTTTTTTTTTTGTAGAAAGTCAATTTTCATATTTTAAAGCAGGGCATAGGAACAAGACACAGCATTAGTTGAAGGAGCTATGCAAGATTTAGCAATGGTAGCAGTTCCACACATAAGAGGTTTTTTATTACTAGTAGAACTAATTGAAGCCCATCAAATAAATTCTATTGAAAGACATGCCAATAAGGTGAATCCATAAAAATAATACAGGATATGCAATTACATGACAATCATTTCAGTATGAGAAACAAAAGGACACCACAGAATGAAAAATCTGAGACTCATAGCTGGATGTCCTAACATTTGTTTTTAATTTGCTGCAGGTGTGCCCCAAATTTAACTGGAGCTATGGGGAGAGACAATTATTTCCCACTACCATGTTATTCTCCAGTCTACGCCTTCCTCCCTCAAACTACTGTTAGTTCCATGGTGGAAGTTATACATGTACCTGCATTTTTTTCTCATGCAGAACTAACAGGTTGGGGGGGAGGAAGTTTGTTTTAGATCTGGAAAATGGCACCAGAAGGGACCTATCCACTGCTTAGGTCAAATTTTGGGGGCTTCCATGTCAGCTTTGTATTTAAAATGGAAACTTTGGGATGTGTGGCATGCAAGACTTTGACGTAATGTTGCATGGCTGTCCTAGTTCTTTTGGAAGGAAAGACAGGATAACAATAACAATAACAATAATAATTCTAGAGTTGTGTAGTAAAAAAATAGGCCTTTCTCTGCAGCCCATAAGCAACTGTTGTGTCAGGCAAAGACCAGATTTACAGGATCACTTTGCGGAGGTGCAAGAGATCCTTGTTTGACATTTCCACCAGTTGTTCCTTGTATCTATGATAGCTCTTCCAGCCTCTGCTGCTGTGGTGGATCGAAGATGGAGTGAGCTATGCTTTGTTGTTGCATAAACGGGTCATCTCATCTGAGTCCACCCAAGAAGCAGCTGAGCAAAGGAGTTAATCAGACATACACATGTCTTTCAATTTACAATACATCGAGGCAAAGGAAGCAACAGAAAGCCTCGTGCCTCCATCTCCACTGCCCACTGTTCCTTCTTTCCGCACCATAGAATAGGGGGCAAAAAGAGAAACCCTACATGAGCATGATCTGAAAACAAAGCAATATTTTCCGACAAACATTGGGCTGAATGGAGTAACATCTGTCTCTTCAGGTTATGGCAGTAGTTATCCAAAAGGAAGTATGTAAAAGGCATAGATGGCTGTGGCTTTGGCCTGGAAATTTCATGTGTGGGAAGTTAATTGGCTGCCACAGCCTTTCCTTACACACCAAAACAAACCGAATGTGCAACTGGAAAAGACATCCACTCCACTCCCACACACGGGCTCAAAGTTTAAAATTTAAAAACCAGAAGTGAGAGCATTGCATTGCCGGACAGGTCTAAGACACTGAAGTTTTCACTAAACACAGCACACCTTTCTCCTTCTGCAGATTTCTAAATGCGTCAGTTGCCTCTGGACACATTTTTTGCTCTTTGTCAGCATAAGTTTTTGTCATACATAAAACTTCAGACGGGGTAGAAAAAAAAAACGCTGCACCTTCCCCAATTAATCATGAGTTCAGGCTTGTAGATACAGGCCTCCTTCTGGGTTTTAGCCATTCATACCAATTAGACAGTGATTTACAGCTAGGTAAGGTAACTCAGGAAGAAAGCCTGTTTGCTGAGAGATGGTGGGAAAGATAGTCTCTCAACCAAATGTGCAGAAGAGAGGCTATTAAGAGGCTCAGAATGTTTCAGAAGGCAAAGTGGAGCTCAGCCCTGAGCTTCACATTAGGCTAAAAAGGTATAACTTTCAACATTAATGATTTGGGGTCCACTTTTCATATGAACATATCTGTTACAAAATCTCTTCTCTCTTATTGCAAAGGATGATATGTTCTAGTGTGTGCCCTGTCTGGGTGTGACCATTGCTTATTGTGAACTTGGAAATGTCCTAAAGGCAAAGGGACCCCTGACCATTAAGTTCAGTCATGGACGACTCTGGCCAAGGGAGCCAGTGTTTTGTCTGCGGACAGCTTCTGGGTCATGTGGCCAGCATGACTAAGCTGCTTCTGGCAAACCAGAGCAACGCATGGAAATGCTGTTTACCTATTTATCTACTTGCACTTTGACGTGCTTTCGAACTGCTAGGTTGGCAGGAGCAGGGACCGAGCAACAGGAGCTCACCCTGTTGTGGGGATTCCAACCGCCGACCTTCTGATCAGCATGCCCTAAGCTCTGTGGTTTAGACCACAGCCCCACCCACATCCCTACCATCATCTAGTGCCTTCCTGGAGAGGAGGGTAAGCTGTCCACCATTACTGATATTACCTCAGAATACCACTTTGTTGAAGCATAGGGTTGCTGCTAATGGCTCTGGTTTTGTTATGGCACTGTTGTTAAGACAACCTGGAGGATACTTCTCCTTACTTCGTGCATTTATCTTGTGGGCTTGTTTGTCAGCATGACTGGGCACCTGCTGAGTGCATTCAAAAATGTTGGTGATGACCTTTAAAGCTCTAAATGGCCTTGGCCCTATATACCTGAAGGAGCGTCTCCACCCCCATTGTTCAGCCCCGGACACTGAGATTTAGCTCTGAGGGCCTTCTGGTGGCTCCCTCACTGCAGGAAGTGAAGTTACAGAGAACCAGGCAGAGGGCCTTCCCAGTAGTGGCACCTGCCCTGTGGAAAGCCCTCCCATCAGATGTCAAGGAGCTATATAGCTATAGAGTACAACTTTCTGAAGCCTTTTACAGGCAGCCCTGTATAGGGAAGTTTAAATGTTTGCTGTTTTGTTGTGTTTTTATAATGTTGGAAGCCCCCCAGAGTGGTTAGGGCAACCTAGTCAGATGGGCAAGGTATAAGTAATAAATCATCATAATCATCACCACCCACCTCCTAGTAGGGGACACTGCCGGCTCCAGCAGCCCCCTGATTTGTCGTGCTCCTTGCTGTTGCTGCTTGATCACCTGTCCACAAGTGAGCAGTGACAGCAGCAAGGAGAAGGAGAAGCCACATCCACTCACCTTGTTCTCTCTCCTCTTTGTGCCTCTATTGATTGGGCATAAGGGGAGAGGTCAAGTGAATGGGCAGTGGTGACAGCAGAAAGATGTGCCTTCTGAGAGCATCTTGTTCAATACCCCTCAAAAAGAACCCTGCCACTAGTTTAAAGTTATTCCATTTCATCTCTTATCAACTTAAACTTAAGTTCTGGCTGCATATGTCTCTCAGTCTAGAAACACTTGCAAAGCAGATGGAACCTTGCCATAATAGGTAATTTCCCCGTTGCAGAGAAATTTGAAATGAGTTACAAAATATGCTTCTACATTAGGCTCCTTTAATCCTCCTTTATAGCTACACTGCACACAGAAGGTTCTTGTGCTATTGTTCACTAGACTGGGTTAGCTATTCTTTCCAGGGATATGTTAGAGTGCTCTTTTTTATTATTATTCATCTTCAGAAGGATTTTGCTAAAACTTAATGGGGCTGCTTTGATTACAACAATGTCACTTCTTTATAATTTGTTGTAGTATCTGAAAAAAACATTTGCCTACTGTTGCAACAATTAGATATCTTAGCTTAAAATAGGCCTCACTTGTAGAATGACTAACAAAATCAGACTGTCATAAATCTCTGTGCCCTTATTTTTGTTTGAGCAAAAATGGTCTTCCCTTCCATTCTTTACACTGCTAGTTTTAATTTATTATTTTACCTCGCAGATTCAGTACCGAGTATATGTATGTAGTTATGTTGTAGACAAAAAATTCTAGTTCTATAATGCCCAGCTTGTTTCTATCATCTGTTTTTGTTTGCTTGTTAGTATTGGAATAACACCATGAACAGCAAATGTTGATTAAGCAGAAAAAACATATAGATGCATTCACTAATGTTACTACCTGGGTGGTTTAGATCTTGTTGAAGAAAAAGAGCGTTATTTGCAATAATAAAAAAAGGGGTTTGGCTAGCTGCCTTGTGCTGCCTAGGTCATTAAACTGGTGGGCTGAGTGTTTCTCTGTAGTCATTTGAATTCCTGTGTTGAACCACTCACATCAGGCAAGAGACTGCAAAGCTGCATAACCCACCCAAACCACAACATGAAGAATTCAACACTCTCATTTCGCAGGCTGGCCATAATGGTTATCTGAATGACTGAAGTTAATAAAAAGAGTAGCAGGCTTTGACCTTCCTTCTTTGATGTTTTGTAAGAGTCTTCACATTTCCTTGTGCCAGCAAAGTAAAGGGAGAAGAGGTGGGGGAGGCAGAGGAAGGATTTGATTTTAGCTTAGCCAGGCTTGGCGTTCTTTTGGTATGAGCTGGCATTCTGTGATCAGCTCAGGGTCACAGACAACAATTATTATTGTCATGTAAAAAAGCTTCCATTCAGAGGCCCTAGGCAAGCACTGGCCTCTCTTGGATTAGGAAGGAGGGGATTAAAATTAGAGGAGGGAACATGTGTCCCACACATTGCACAACAACTGCTTTCAAAAGTGAGGCCTTGTCTGCAAGGAGGTTGGTTAGTGTGATTCAGCATGATCTGAGACATCTGTAGCTTGAAGCTAAGTGTATGCCATTTGTTCTGGGGAGATCTGGAAGTTGTGGCACTGTGTGCAAACCAAAATTGTACATAGTATAACCAGGATCCTCTGCAAGGCAAACAAAGCCTTATAGTACACTTCTGTCCATCTTTACTCAGAAGTGAGTCCTACTGTGTAGATAGGATTGCACTCTTAAATCACAAGCCTAAGCACATGTACTTGAGTATTGAACCCAGTAGGACCTCTCAGTGAACATACTTAGGATCATGCTTTTGGTTGGGAATGCAATTATTCTGACTAATGTGCACTATAAAATGGATGAAAGGCATTTTTTTATTTAATGTACATTCTGGTCAATATAAAAAAGGTAAAGGACCCCTGGATTGTTAAGTCCAGTCAAAAGCAACTGTGCGGTGTAGTGCTCATCTTGCTTCAGGCCAAGGGAGCCAGACAGCTTTCTAAGTCATGTGGCCAGCATGACTAAACCGCTTCTGGTGCAATGGAACACGTGACGGAAACCAGAGCACACAGAAACGCTGTTTACCTTCCCACTGCAGCGGTACCTAATTATCTACTTGCACTGATGTGCTTTCGAACTGCTAGGTTGGCAGAAGCTGGAACAGAGCAACGGGAGCTCATGTGGATTTGAACTGCCAACCTTCTGATCAGCAAGCCCAAGAGGCTCAGTGGTTTAGGTCACAGCACCACCCGCTCCCTGTCAATGTAGCATTTATAGACAAAATAAATCCGTAACACATTTAAGTCAGTTGCGAAAACATCTTAAGTAGCATTCAAACCTGTCATCATTTGGAAATCTGGAATAGATTAGGTCCTAATTCTCTTCATCTATAGTAGATTCTAGAAATACCCACCCTGCGATCTGTGCTGAAAATACAGAGTGCAATACAGACAACTAGCTTGCATGTGACTGAAAGTATTGGAATTTAAATGTTTGGGGTGTCTTGTTGCTGCAGCTGCTTAAATCCCGATTATTTTGTCCACACTTTGTTTTCCTAACTTTCTTTGGACTGTGCTCACTGAAACTCAAGTACTGTACTATAATATTTGAATTATATTTTTAAAAAACAAAACAGAAGTTAACTTATTTTCCTGTATTTTATATTGATCTTGAACAAACAAAGGTATTACATTGTTCTGAAGAGTACAGTGTTGAATTAGAACAGGGGAGACCCAGGTTCAAATCCCCACTCAGCCATGAGGTTTAGTGGAAATTCACCGGTCACCTTCTTTCAGGCTAACCTACCTAATAGGGTTGCTGCAAGAATAAAATGCATGGGGGAAAACATCCTTAGTAGGTTCTGTTCAACTTTTCAGGGAGAATTGTTGTGATGAGCCTCTTCAAACACATGCAGAAGAAGGACCCTACCAGCAGATGTCAGTGTTATAAATAGCACAGCCAATCTAGGACTTTATTTCCAGGGGAAATGATGTCAAAGAGGTTCCCATATTTATTATTCTAGACATAATTTACCATCTGATGTACAGAAGTGATGCTGCTACTACCATGAGAAGGGACTGTTCCAAGCAGCTTGCATACAATGGAACAGGTTCTCACCTGAGCTAAGAAACAACTTGCTAAAAAAAACTTCCATGCCTACAATTTTGGGTGTCTCTGTGTGTGTCTGTATGTGTGCGCACGCACGCACAAAAAGGCAATGTAGACTATTGTAGTTCCCTTGTTGCTCAGATAAGTGAGGAAGCCTGGCCTATCTTGATATGGATGAGGAGTTTATTCCTGTCAAGAGGCTGCCTTGTAATATGGGTGGTTTCCCTGTAATTCTCTTCTTTGGCCAGAAGTAGTTGTTGGTGCATAAACTGAATCTTGGTTTGATGCTCTCAAACCCCAAGTTCAGGAATTTGTGGTCCTGGCACCGGCAAAGGCATTGGACACCGCAGAACTCTACATCATATTAGGCACCTTTTGTTTATGTAAGAAATTGTGGTGTGTCGGCAAGTCCTCTTCTTTTATAATTGGTTGAGCTACTATGATGCCATGGAACAGAAATGGACATGCTACCTTTTGTGGTAAAAAGAGAGCTTAAGAGGTAAGTGAGGTAAGGACGGGGAGGGGCAGGAAAGAGTGGCTGAAATATTTATCTA